>NW_017259206.1:1523316-1533830 GCF_001594045.1 Atta colombica
ACACAAAAAAATAACATAACATTAATGTTACTCTACTATGTAATTTTTCACTCAACAATACAACTACAATGTAATATATCTTATGCGTAATAGAAACATTATTGAGTGGAAAATTATAACGTTGTGTTACTGTTATTTTGTTTTTCTTTAATTTTCCCCATTTAAAATACTTGCGCAATGACATGCCTAGCTAGTAAAATTATCATTAAAAAGTTACAGTTTACAGAATAGGCCTATTGAACGCTAGACTATGACACACGAGTAGCGTATACGACGATACTAATGTCCAATCAAAAAGATGTGCAAGATGCGCAAACAATATGGCGGATAGGAGATCTTTGAAATCAACAATAAGGATATTATATACAAATAAAATAAAGTAAAAAAAAGACGATAGATAACCTGACTGAAACAGTAAGTAATAAGTTTGTGAGCCAAAACGGTAAATCTACCGCTAAAACGGTAGGATTGATAGTACTGGGCGCAGTTCAGGAGGGTCGAATGAGCAACGGGGAGAGGCAAGACAGGGTTCCCAGTGAAAAATGATAATGGAATGGACATCGAATCGATGTCAATTCGATGTCGAAATCTTCAAATTGATGTCGAATCGACAGATTTCATTCTCATTTCTCATTTGAGCGACAGGGCGCTTTATAAGAGCATTTGCTCCCCGCTCGGATAGTGACCGTGTGCTCGATGCAACCTGGAGATCGATTGTGGATTTTGAAAGGAGGTGAAAATTACAAAAATCCAAAGGTTAGATATTGACCAATGAAATTATGAATACTCTAATGAATTTGCTCACTTTTGTAATTTTCATCTTATTTGAAGATACACAATCGACCTTCTGGGGCTGGAGGGCTTGAAGACACTAGTGAATGCTCACATCTCGATGCAGAGATGTAGTATAGATGTATGTAGGAATGTTTTAGGTATTCAAAAAGGCATCACTCGATGATAGTGAGGATTTTTTCTGGAATACCGTCAGTTAAATTTTACATTATTAAATCTAGCGCGATGCACTCCCACACACAACACTCAGTGGACGACAGAAACGACAGTACACAAATGCACTTCGCAGTAAAATTAGATAAGAGATTGAAAATAAAATAATAATTTAAAAAAACAACTTAGATTGATCTAATCATTCAATTCAAATTTTAATTTAATTACAAAATTTTCACTAATACATCTTTATTTTACCCCTAATTCGGTTTATCACAAAAGAGTTTCTTCACAAACACGACTAATTCAGCGCGCAATAAAAGAAAAAGAAAAAAAAATGAAAAAGTATTGACGAAATAAAATTTAGATTTAAACGTATTCTGAAAAGATTTTATCTATAAACTTGCGATAAGCGCCTTCTTCTCGCGATATTTGTAGATCGCAATGAGACTTATTAACTCGGCTAATAATTGAAAAATTCTAGAAGTGTTCTACGAAATGTTAATACAAAAGTAATTTAACGAAGTGCGACCTTTTCGCGGTTGCACATCGTTAAGTTACTTCTTTCTTTAACGTTGTTTTTTCTCTAATTAATTGTAAGGACACTTAATGGCGGAGCCAACATTAGGCACATGCATCTACTCTATGGAAGAATAGAGTAGGTATAAAAAGTAGCGCCAATTAGACCCATGCGCTGTCGCTCCACACCGCCGCCACCGATAAATTATTTGCCGATTCCATCACCATCGATTTTGAAATTTCTGCCGAATGCCGTCATCGCCGAAAATTTAATTCGGCGCGCGATTTTATAAATAGTTTCGCAAAATATATATGATACTTTTCATAAATTAAACGTTAATGCAACGCTGGTGTAAGCATTTCACTAAACCTCTATATATCGCATTTCTTTGGTTTGAGCCGAAATGCCGACAGCATTCATATTGACTATTTTGACCATTTGTGACCCAATCCAATAAATACTTAATACTATGGGTGCGTTCGGAGAGAAACACTATTCGCGCTATTTAGAGCTACAAACTGTTCGCTGCAGATAGCGTTAACAAACACAATCATAACATCACTAATGATAGTGTGTTACGTCACAACAAGCGCGTTATCAACGCTATTCCTTCCGAGGTAATGTATTGGTAGCGTTAGCGTTTACAAATCCGTGAACGATCCTAGCGTAGCATTGGTAGCGTTTAATATTCGTCAAAGTTAAATTGATGTTTGAAAGGATTCTGTTCTCGAATGGCACTAAACTTTTCTCTCTTAGAATTTTGTAGAGTAAACATACGTACGTAATGTGTGAATTTTAAATTTTATCATAATGAGTGCAATCTCAATTTTAATCTCTGCTGATAGCTTGCCACTAGGCTGAAGTGAACGTAAGTCTTGCTTGTGTATCATCTTTAACTTTTCAAAATTTCTGCGAAGTTCAACTTGTGTATTTGATTTCATTATAAATGTGAAAATCAGAGATATCTTATCACTGGCAATTTTTAATTTCCGTGTACAAAAAAAAGTTATTACTGCAGTATTCCGCTGCAGATGCTTAAGATCCTTATTAGATGCTAGATATGCTTCTTCTTTTGAAATTGATAACGAATGCTCAAAGATTCTTCCTTTTATCTGATTAATTTACTTAACTATTAATTTTTTGATCTAGTTTACATTGTTCACTTCAGCCTAGTGGCAAGCTATCATAGAGATTGCAATTGAGATTGCGTTCTGTTATTCACTACGAGAAAATAAAAAATTTACGTTATAAATACTTTACAAAACCTTAAAAATAATTTTTAATCATAGGGAAAAGTTTGGTTGATAATTGAAAACAGAATCCCCTACATTAACTTAATCTCGACAAATATATCTCTCTGATTAAACGCTATCGTTCATGAAGCTTGCTAATGCTATCGCGCTATTGACAAGAACAGCGTTAGTAGCGTTTGTGTCCATAGCGCGAATATCAGTGTCTCTCCGAAGGCACTTTATGTCTGTAATTCAATAAGCCTAATATTGGTATAGGATATAATTAATAAGTAAAAAATGAAGGACTCTTTGATATAGAGCTTTACGTTTCACGAAAAAGACAGGATATTAGGCAGAATCAAGGATGACCAGGAGTCTCAAGACTTAGATTTCTTTATTGTCTGCTTGATTGCCTTGATTTGGTTTTGTAGTGTCAATGTTAAGAGTTCTGTTCTCGTTCGATTGTATCAATTTATCAACCGATGCCAAAAGAAGAAGAAAAGGAAGACATTGGGTCTAAACACAAGAATTGTCGTAACACTTATTTAGACCTGTTCTACATAGAGACGTAAGCGGTAAGCTGTAAGAAATTAACCAAGCATAGTCGCTATGGCTACCGCACTTCATTTTGCCGCGCGACAAGCGTTTCCGTGTCCAGTGTGCAGAAGCCATAAAGCAATATCCGATTGACTCATCGATTTAAGTTTACGTTTTATGGTTACTGTTACAGAAATTTTCTGTAACAGTGCGGTAGCCTTTAAAACCTGTTCTACAATAGAGTCATAAGCAATAAGTCGTAAGAAATTAATCAATTATAGTCAAGTATTCTTCTTACACTTAACTGTGATTGGCCAATTTCTTACGGCTTACTACTTGCAATTCTATTGTAGAATAGGGATATTGTAGAGCCGTAAGCTGTAAGCTGTAAAAAATTAATCAGTCATAGTCGATTATTTTTCTTATAGTCTACTGCAATTGATCAATTTCCGATGACTTACGGCTTGCGATGCTATTGTGTAATAGGCATAAGTTCGGATCTACAATATAAAATTTTATTATTTATCCATGATAATTTCAAATTAATAAAAGATATATACTTAAAATCAATAAAATAGATATAAATTATGCAATGTAGTAAGAAAAGTCTTTCACGCACATGTATAAGAATAATTAAAGTGATTAATATTTTTATGAAAAAGTTTTATATGTAAGAAGTCTAACAAGTTAAAATGTCTTATATTTTATTTTTGATATATATGATAATTATTAATATATTAGGTGTACAACTTTGCTTCCGCCGTTTTTTTTCCGAAATTCCAGACTTTATTGTAAAAAACTGGTTATACATTTATGATTTAAAGTATTGTCCATCGCTGGCCATTACTTTCTCCCATCTTTCGGGTAGCGTACGAATCCCGTATCGAAAAAACTGGTCATCTTTTAAGGCTATCCACGAATCGATCCAATTTTTTACTTCTTCATAAGACCGGAAGTGCTGGTCAGCCAGGCCGTGTGCCATTGATCGAAACAATGATAGTCAGAGGGAGCAACGTCTGGAGAATACGGCGGGTGGGGTAGGACTTCCCATTTTAACGTTTTCAAGTATGTCTTGACCACTTTCGCAACATGGGGTTGAGCATTGTCGTGCTGCAAAATCACTTTATCGTATATCTCGTTGTATTGCGGCCGTTTGTCTTTCAATGCTCGGCTCAAACGCATCAATTGTGTTCGATATCGATCGCCTGTGATTGTTTCAGTCGGTTTTAACAGTTCATAATACACTACGCCGAGCTGGTCCCATCAAATACAGAGCATGATCTTGGACGTCAAAATCACCGTTCTTGAAGCGTTGAAACTATTCACGACACGTTCTTTCACTAATAGTAGCCTCATCATAAATATTTGAGAGCATTCGATAAGCCTCAGCCGCAGATTTCTTCATATTGAAGAAAAATTAAAACCTCCCGCAAATGACGAGAATTTGGCTCGTAAACTGACATTTTCAATCGAGAATAACTTTATGATGCAGACACAAATCGATTAATGTTTCTATGGGGTTATATTGACAGATGCCCAAGTTTATTGTATGACGTCTATGATCTATTTATTTCGACCACCACTTACCGCTAAAGCCATCTATAGGAAAACGGCGGAAGCAAAGTTGTACACCTAATAATTTAAAAATAATTATGTTATTTTCTTACGAGAAAATAGATTAGTATTCATATTTTAAAAACAAATATTTTATTTTTATACTTTTAAAATCCTATTATGTATATAACTATATATAATGTTATGTATTATATACACATATATATATACGTATAACTATATCTACAACTATATGTATTGATAATTTTTATTATCTGTATTTATTAAAAATTAAAATTAAAGTTTATTTTAAATTAAAGAGATTAAAAATAACTGTCGAATTCAGTATATAATTCAGTATATAATTTCTAACAACATTATTAAAAATGATAAACAATTAAAATAATTAAAAAGAATAGATTTTGAAATATATTAGTAAAAGAATAAATTTTTAAAAAATGATTTAAAATAAATTGTATATTTATATTTCTTGAATTTTTAAATACATCTCTCTATAATAATCTACTTATTCAAATAATTTGGACTTTTTATTAAAAGAATATTATATTCGATGTCGCTGATAAATCATCCGCCGGTTCCGTCATCAATTTTGAAATTTCTGCCGAACATCGCCGCCGCCCAGCTATTTTAAATGCCGCCGCTAATATAAAATAAAACGGCGCACGGATCACGCCAATGCGTGTGCCTAATGCTGATTAATTCAGCCATTAAGTGTTCTTAGATTGCATGGAGACAAAAATAACGGAACGAAACCATAACAGAATTTCTCTGATTGGTTAAGAGTACATTCCGATGGAGCAGTTTTAACGAAATGCCAATAAGGAAGCGTTTATATTGGCTGTAACCGTATGCCGTAATCTGTAAGAATTGACTAATCACAGTCAAGTATTCTCCTCTTATTCGGTAAGAAGAGAATACTCGAAAGTGATTTTTACAGATTTCGACATACAGCATACGATTATGGCCAATATAAATACTCTAATTCCCTAATTATGGTTCCATTTCGTTATTTTATCTCCATGGGGATGCAGCCTTACTGTTAGTTAGAAAAAAAACAACATTGAAGAAAGAAGAGGCATCAACGAAATATTATTAAAGATCGGTATCCTTACGGGAGTTCCTTATGAATATTGAAGTGATTAAGAATTAAAAACTGATAATATTGTACTAATTTTATAATTTATTAGTTTAGTAGACATATCTATGTATTTAGAATTCAATAATACTCGATTTTTCTTTAAAATAATGATTTCAGTGTTATCGTCAAAGTTTGATTAGCAATAGAAATGATGAACTGCAGAGAAAAAAATTGTAATTTTCCTGTGGATACAGGATGTTATAGCTTTAATATGCATATTTAATTATGGAACATTTATATAATAAAAAATTATGAATTTAATAATGTATGAGCCAAATATTTATATTAATAATAACAAATTTATATCAATTGTCGATAATTGTCAGCGTTCTTCAATTACCGCCGAAAATTTTCCAAAGAGTACAAAGTCGTCTAAAAAATGACTGAAAGACGATTAAATTGTTATAAAGATATCTTTTAGTGAAAGAATATAGTCGACAAAAAGATAATTAAAAGTGACAAATATCGTACTAATAATCATCCATCCATAGTTTTATCCATATAATAAATAAAGGATAACTTCTTTGAATATCTTTTAGTCTTTAATACTTCTATTAGTTTTTATATTTTGATACATATAACGTTTAATACTTATCAAATTCCTAAATTAATTATTACACAAAACGAAATAAAATTACATGACTGACAATATACATCCTTATTTCCTACTGTTTGTCGTGTCCTACGTACAAGAATCATTATCTTTCATCATAGTTCCCCTTTGGGAACTCGATTATAAAAAAATATTTTATTAGTGTTCATTAGAACACGAGTAAAATTTTTCATGTTGCACCTTCTATTTATCCTTCTGTTCTGTATGATTTTCAAACGCGAGAAATTGAATTTCATCATGTCCATTTGGTAGCGATCTTGAATACTGTTCGTGAATGAATGATAAAAAGTACCAAAATAAGGAAGATATTTTTTTCATGTTATCTTTTCGGCAAAACTAAAAGATGTCATATAAACATCTTTTAATCTTGCTAAAAAGACAATCTAAAAATAATGTCTTTTCGTCATCTTTTAGACATCTTTTCGCTTTGCCGGAAAGACAACTTAAAAAAGATCTCTTTTTGTTATCTTTTAGTATTTTGTGTTGTCTGGGTTATGATGTATATTCTGGAATAAGATATTAATCAATAATAGTACACTTTTAGTAATAAAACTATAAAATTAATTAATTTTGGTAATATACATAAGGCGTACATTAAAATTTTCACTTATCAGCAAAAGCAATACGTTGCAGATTTAGAAAATTTTTTGAGATGAATATTTTTTAATGTGAATATACTTTATACGTTAATAACGTATGTTTTTAAAACATTCGTACTAAATCCATGATGGTCTAAATAAAAACCAGATTTGAGATGAACGCCCAATGAACATTGTGTGCTGTCTGAGTCATTATATAGATGATTGCATATTGACACGCTGTCAAACATATTTGCTCGCTTGTACAATTCTATTCTACTTTCTATCTTTCATCTTGGATCATTTAAATAGTTCGAATTCAACTTTATTGTCGCGTATAACAGCAAGCAGTCATTTGAATTGCTCGGCAAACACAGATACATTTCCGGTTTTGAGTGTTAATGATGGATGGGCATGCGCGCGAATGCAGCGTCCAGATTCTGTTATAGGGACTTTAGTACGGATTATGTATCATGGCTTAAGAATCGATTCTGTATTTTGAAACGAGGTGAAAATTACAAAAGTGAGCGAATTTACTAGAATACTGATAATTTCATTGATTAACCTAGTAAATTTGCTCACTTTTGTAATTTTCACCTTGTTTGAAAATACGGAATCGACTCCTTAATTTCTACCGAGTTTAAATCGAATCAGAACCAACTACAGTCGAGTGTTCCTGTCGTTCAACTGTAACAGAGGAATACTCGACTGTAGTTGACTGTGATTGGTTCTTACATTCTAATCCAGTTTAAACTCTCAATGGAAATTAGGCCAGTGTTAATACACTGTATTATAATATCACATTTTTTGTATTGCTATCATATAGTTAAACTAAACTTTTCATACGCAGTATACGGCGGCAGCCGTAATTCGTTATTGGTTAAAAATTTTACATGAAATGACGCACTTCCGATGCAAAATACATTGTGTCACATCTCATTAAAGTTCAACCAAACGAACAATGAGCAGCAAAGAATTTAAAGTTGAGAAAATCTGCAATATTTGCAAAAAATGTGAAAATTGAGTACATTTACAATGAGTACATACAATGCGTACATTTTTATTAAGATTTGAAGTGATGGGGATATTCTAAATTCTAAATAATTACCCTACGTTCCAAAACTCTCCGAGGAAGATTTTACTCTATATATGTTATAGTATACGTTACTGTACTATATATTTCGAGTAAAATTTTCCTCAAAGAGGAAGTTTTGCAACGTAGCCCTGAAATGATAGTTATCCAAATTGTAACTGCACTAACAGTTGCCATATAATCACAAGTTTTTATCTTTTTAAGTTTTCCATATTAATTTTCGAGCTAAGCAAATAAAAGACACATATTTGAGATAAACTTTAATATGCTATTGCTGATATTCCTTTTCATGCGCAGCAAATATAGTGAAAGCAATTATAAAAAATTTGCATCACGTGACATTTTTGTTGCCGCAGCTGTGCATGAAAAGGTATCTTTACGTCGTACTGTCATCTCGTGGCAGTATAGTAACAATACGGTAGCCGCCGATAAATTATGCCGTCGCCGCCGAAAGACAGAATATTCGACGAATCTGCCGCCACTAAACTATTTTATCTTAAACGCCGCCTAGAGTCTTATAGAGTCCTACATATGAATTCATTTACGCAGCAGTTAGCGCAGAAGTTTATGTATTCATATAGTCAAACCTTGTACTTAAGGCTTCCTTAAATTTATCTTTAGATGCTCAGCAGCCAATGAAATAATACAGTATCTGAAGATAAATTTAAGGAAGCCTTAAATATAAGCCTTAATCTAACTATGAATATGGGCATATATTATTCTAAATCTATTTTCTGTGGCTAAACTAGTGTACACTTTTGAAACTTGAAGTAAGACAGGTATATGTTTAATATTTGTTGAAAGTGAGAAAGAGAATGCAATAATATAGTCTAATGCAGGAACAGATTTGTATTCACTAGTGTTCACCGAGTATTAGACAAGGATTAGGATGCCGTGTACTGCAGTGCATTAAGCTGGGTCATAGTAGTGGCTCGATTTATCGACGTTTATTTTTTATTCAAATATACAATACTATCAACAGAAAAACTGCAAAAATCATTATTTTCTTCTCATAGAATTCTAATGCCCGTATTCATAGTCAAGCCTTATATTTAAGGCTTCCTTAAATTTATTTTCAGATACGAATGTATGAAATATTTCATTGACTGCTGAGCATCTAAAGATAAATTTAAGGAAGCTTTAAATATAAGATCTGATTATGAATACACGGGCATAAGAATTTTTTTAGAATTTTTTATCAACTTTTTAGTACTGCATTTCTTATTTTCGGGCTACTAAGACCCAGCGAATTAATGCACTGCACTGTACAATGAGAAGCAAAAACTTGTACTTCGGTGTAATACATACATACGTTGGCGGCGCGCTCATCTATATCAATGTATATATGTATTACACCGAAGAATAAGCTTATTTTTGCTCCTCATTATACATGGAACGACGGAACGGATTTCTTATTAGAAAGCTGAGTTCTATTCACTACAATTCCGTAAGAAATTTCTCTACCCGTCCCATGTAGTCGAAACGAAATGAAAACGGGTGGAATGTTGCTTCGATCGCATCTAATTTGCTTAATTTAATGAATATTTTGTTATTTTAATGTGACTAAAATAGTAATATGCACAATTTGTGCAATTATCTTATATATAACATTACTTTGAATATTCAAAAATACTGAATTATAAGAATGAGATATATTTTGTTACCAAAATTCCTTTGCGTTCCGGTTATATGGGACAGGTAGAGAAAATTTTTACGGAATGGAATAGCATGTTCAGCTGAGTTGGTTTAATCTAAAAATTAAAACGAATATTTAAAAACTTTTTTATAAATCTACAACGATAGATGAAGAAGTAGTGTTACTAATGTTAAAATTATTGCGAAAGGCAAGAAATATGTCAAGTTGGCGTGCTATTCCGGTATTTAAGAATATGCGAAAATTTTATTTCGCTTATAACGTTTTCATTGCAACAGCAGGGAATCGATTCTGTATCTTCAAACAAGATGAAAATTACAAAAGTGAGCAAATTTACTAAATGTTTTTGATTGACTAATGAAATTATTAGTATTCTAGTAAATTCGCTTATTTTTGTAATTTTCACCTCGTTTCAA
This sequence comes from Atta colombica, assembly GCF_001594045.1. Taxonomy (NCBI): domain Eukaryota; kingdom Metazoa; phylum Arthropoda; class Insecta; order Hymenoptera; family Formicidae; genus Atta; species Atta colombica. Next base: position 1,533,618 of record NW_017259206.1, read on the forward strand.
GATACCGAATCGATCCCCAGAAATATATAAGAAAACAAAAATTCTGGATACGATCAATGTTTACACAAAGAATAAGGCGTCTCCAAGGCGCAAGTTAGTCATTGAAATGCAAACGACCGATCGTGATAAGTTCTTCAATTACTTCAGAATGACATCGGAATTATTTGATAAACTGCCAGCATTAGTTGGACTATGTATATATATATATATATA
>NW_017259206.1:1533906-1545522 GCF_001594045.1 Atta colombica
TATATATATATATATATAAAACAAGAATGTGTCGTATTGAATAATAAGAATTATTATTAATTTTCTTCTTCAAAATTATCAAATTCTCAATCATATCTCAATAATAACTGAATCGATACAGTTGCAATCGATATGACATTCCGTTGATTCCATATCGTTTCTATACTGTTCCGACTATGATTCTAGTGGTTCAAATACAGTAGAGAAATTTCTTACGAGATGAAATGCTAGTGGACTCATTTCTAGTAAGAATCCATTCGCTTCAATTCCGTATACTTAAGGTGAAATCACATGGGAATCAACATGCGGGATAGAGAATGTATGATTCGAACAGCTAATCAGCGCTTTTCCGCATTTTTTTATCTCATGTCTTTCCCACGATTGGCCCACACATCCTCTGTTCCTCATGTTGCTTCTCGTACCGTGTAATTTCATTCTTATGGTTTCTGCACACTGGACGCGAAAACGTTTGCCGCGCGGCAAAATGTGATGCGGCGATAGCCAATAAGCTTCTAATGTGTTCATTGGTTATCGCGTCTCATTTTGCCGCGCGGCAAGTGTTTCTGCGTCTAGTATGTAGAAACCAATACTCTTTGAACGAATACATCCCAAATGCATAGATCCATAAGCATGACTGAGCGCTCAGTGAGCTCTTGCATCTGATTGGCATATTCCATTCTAAAAATGAAGACCAAACAAATACAAGAACTCATTGAGCGTCAATGGCCTAGTTTCCATCGAGAGTTTAATCCGGATAGAATCAACCAATAAGAACCAACTAATTATAGTTGAGCATTCCCCTGTCATTCGACTGTAACAGGGAAGTACTCAACTGTAGTTGGTTGGTTTTTACATTCTGATTCGGATTAAACTCTCGGTGAAAACTAGGCCAGTGAACGTTGTGCTTCTGGATACATTTATAGGATGTGTGACGATTTGGTGTGTGTGTGTGTGTGTGTATGTGGTGTGTGTGCGTGCGTATAATTGGATATGTGTGTATAATTGGGTATGTGTGTGTACAATTGGGTATGTGTGTGTATAATTGGGTATGTGTGTGTATAATTGGGTATGTGTGTGTATAATTGGGTATGTGTGTGTATAATTGGGTATGTGTGTGTATAATTGGGTATGTGTGTGTGGGGCGGCCGGCACGGGTGAAGGCTGTCGCTGTCGGCCGCAGCACAAATTTTGTAACGGTTACTCGCGAAGCAACTTAAAAACTGTCCGAATAGACCGAACGATGAGCACGATCGGGAGATGATGCTGGGCACGTCTTGCCAATTGGAAACGTCTAACGGTAGTAAGAAGTAGTAAGAAATCGTCTTCACTTTGCGCTTTTAGTCACTTGATGATGAGAGAAGCAGAGAAAAGGAGATGGTTGCCCATTATCAAAATTTGATAATGGGCAACTCGGCTTCACCTCAATCACGATATTGAGGATTGCGAGTTTTGACTATCGTAAATCGCGATGTCGACCGTGAAGATCCACCGATCTTCCGTGTCAGTTGAGATCTGTGCGTCATTGTTGTCGCAAGCTAATTCTGGTGTGTCGTTTTGACATTAGATTGTTGTATCTAGTATCGAGGACCGGTATTTACATTCTCCATTAAATTGCTCCAGAATATAATTGTATCGAAGTGTTTAACTGAAATCTTATTGTTATTTGAGAGAAATGTCGAATATTGCATAAATTAATGTTAATGTATATATATATATATATATGTTTCATCTACATTAAAAAATTTTTTTATGGATGTGTATAAATTGTGTAAATATTTTTAATATAAGATGATGTACTTGATTTAATATTGATGTGTAAATAAATAAATTTTTAATTTCGAAGTCATGCATTGATGTTATTTATTGTTCAGATCTTGAGTGGAGCACTTTAATGGAGGTCCATCATGAGCCGATTGAAAAGAACTATCAGTTGCTTGAAGAGATTGGCAAGTGAGTGCACTGTTACTTTTGTACAGTAATTGATGATTTTGTAGTGAAATTTTTGTAAGTTTCAATGATTTTTACAATTTTGTGAAATACAGAGGTCAATTTGCTATTGTACGAAAATGTCAGGAAATAAAAACTGGAGCGCTGTATGCTGCAAAAATTATGAGAAAGAGACGAGTTGCCAGAGGTGTAGCCGCTGCTGACATTGGTAATATTTTTTTAATTATAATATATTGCAAATACTTTTATTTTTAGAATACTATAATAGAGTAATTTTTTTTTCAGCACGAGAAGCTGGTCTTTTAGCTCGCTTAAAGCATCCTAATATTGTTTCCTTATATAAGGTAATAGATACAGGAACAACAGTGGTATTGCTCTTGGAATTGATTACAGGAGGAGAGTTATTTCATTGGACTCCATCCAGTGAAACAGAAGCTGTTCATGTGGTATGTAAATACATAACAATTGGTAAATATCCTAAGAATAATTTATTCATATCCTTTCCAAGGTGCGCCAAGTTTTAATGGCACTTAGTCATTTACATTCCTACCAAGTTGCTCATCTGGATATTAAGCCTGAGAATATTCTACTGTCGACACCACCACCGATGCCTAGCATTAAGCTAATAGGTAATGTCTACAGCGCTTTGTGTTAAAGTCGTCAAAATTTTAATACAAACAACTGTTCTGTAGATTTAGGTCTATCGCATCGACTAGTACCTGGTTCGGAACACAGAGCACTATTTGGCACACCTGAATTTGTGGCACCGGAAATTGTAAATTATGAACCACTTAGCTTGGGAACTGATCTTTGGGCTGTTGGTGTATTAACATATATTCTTCTGAGCGGAGCTTCGCCATTTTTAGGTGAAGATAAGCAAGAGACATATGCAAACGTTGCTGCTTGCCAATACCAATTTGATAATGAGTATTTCAGTAATGTGTCTGAGATTGCCAAAGACTTTATACGATCCTTGTTGATCAAGGATCCGAAGTAAGTTGCAGGATAGTTATGAATTTATTACTAATTAAATCGGAAAAAAAAATTATTTTTTTATTTTAGGAAAAGGGGAAATGCTGAATCGTGCCTTAAACATCCTTGGATTCTCACGGTGTGTTCCTGAAAAAAAAAATGACTCATATTGTCCGATAACATAGCGATTTATTTCTGTTTTAATGTATTATTATGTATTGATTTTATGCATTTTTTTGACCAATGTGTCTTGATATGACATTGATTTGTACAGTTATATCGTATATTACATAATATACGAATTTTTTTTATATGCAATATATGTTAATATGTCAAAAAGCAGTACGCAAATTTTTCTTTATTACATATATACCTTGGTTATTAGAAACTACAATAATTCTTTAATTTCATTCATGTTACGCAACACGAGAAAGAGATAAAATATTTTATAATTTCAAAGAAATTGAATTACAATTGTATCAAGTTGGTAAAAATTTTCTTCTCTTTCACACAGGAATCTGAAACTCCTCAAGGTCTCGGTGGAGCAATAATCAATGCCGTGAAGCGAGGCTGTATTGAGGCTGTCTCTCGGTTACTGAGACAAGGTGCTCTATTAAACATGAAAGACTCTGTAAGACACTTTTTATTCATTTTGCTAATAATACATACATTTGCTAATAATACATATAATTCGTGGATAAAATATAATTGCTTGTTCCAGAAAGAAGATACTCTTTTGCATATAGCTTGTGAGGCTGGTGACGAAGGAATGACAACTTTTCTAATAGAGACTGGAATTGATTTAGACACTTCAAACAAACAAGGTCTCACGGCGTTACATGTAGCTGCTCGATACGGGCATATTAATCTGGTCAGACATTTGTGCCTTGCTGGTTGTGACGTCGATAAAACGAATCGGGGGATCCGGGCAGACGTCACGGCGATTAAGTATGGACATCCGGATATCGCAAGTTTATTAGATAAGTTGAGAAATGTAAGTTATATATTCGAAGATATGCAATGTTTTTTACATTTGGAAGAATCATGCAATAATCGAATCTTGTTTTAAATTATTTTTAGCCGAATCAGCGTGAAAATTACATTTGTCAGCTGCAACCGACACGCAGACCAATAGATCGACTGCACATAAGACTACTCGGTCACTGTGCCTCTGGAAAAACATCATTAATTAATTCTTTAAAATCTGGAATATTTAGTTTCGGCTTCTTTCGGAGATCGAGAAGTCAGAATTATAGTGCGAAGGTAGGTACATGCGATAAAGATGCACGATATGATTAACGAATAAATAATAAAAATTATATTGTGTACGATATGTAGCGAGAACCAAGTATCGAACTCGATGTGACGAGTAAACATGGTTCTCTCAGCTTTGAGTATAGCGACAGTGAATATGAAGGTACTCAGGGAGTAGAATGGAGTCGCGGTAACGTAGGTAAATTATATTCAATAATTTTTAATTTAATATGAATATATAAACTTATGACTATAGTATAAATTAAAAATTTATATGTTTAGATATTTATATAATACTGCAATAGATTGATATTTATATTACAATGGATTATTTTATAGAAAGATATTATAGAACATATTTAATTAATCAGGTGGCGAATGTGTTTTTTGGGAGTTATGCGGACGCGAAGAATTTCTGGCGTCTTATCACCATGTACTTACGTTCCAGCAACCAGCAGTGCATCTTATTACGGTCAGTTTGAGAGAACCGCTAACTGTTCAACTTCAGCAAATAAAATTCTGGCTGCAATTTATTTTGGACCGTATTAATCCGAGTAACATTGGTAAGATATTGTGTGTCGCGTGTCAAATCTTTTTTATATTATAATTAATTTATTTTTGTTGAAAATTTTGATTTTTAAATCTTGATTTTTGTTTTTTTATTAAAGGCTTTGGCGGCAAGTGCAACGACATAAAAGTAATTTTAGTCGGCACTTACGCGCCGGAACCTTTAGCCCCGAATTCTAACGGCGGCAATCTGCTTGCACCACTCTTGCCATTATTAAAAGACTTTACATCGATTTTGGGGAAGGAACCTCAAATGGTAGCACTGGATGCAACTAATTCTTCTAGTCCTGGCCTGAAACTCCTTAGATCTTATTTAAATAATACAAGGATGGAATTTTTCAAGGTGACACGATTTATATTCTCTGTAAAATTATACATTTATCATACTTCATCTATAATATTAGAAGAGATGTTATCTCATCACTCACTTATCTATGCAGAAATTAAGATTACAGAACAATCTCGAATTCGGCAAATTTTTTTAATGAGAATTAATAATCTCTTCTGATTTTACATCTTTACCATCAAATATTAAACATATATCTTTAATCCACTCCAAAATATATATCAGTAAATGCATGATATCAGTATGCTTGATTCTAAATATGTGCGAGCAGAACCGTTTGATTCTGCAGCCTGTTAATACAAGCAATTGTGACTAACGCAACCTTGTGTAAATAATCACATTTTCACAGGAAATTGTACCAATTTGTACAGCATGTAATAAATGTGCGCATTAACCCTTTGTGAAACGGTTCTGGTCAATAATGGGTTATCTCATTACGCTGTTTGTATAATTCATTCATTAATCTCGAAATTCACAGTGTCAATATAATGTCAAATCAGACATTGACTCTCAATAGAGGCAATGCGACAATTTCTATAATCACTTATATGATTTTCCTCCGACATCCATGATGCATGGTTGATTTGATATATGTACAAATAATTGAAAGCATTGAAAGTACTTTCTGTGTCTCGTAACTTTCGACGACATTCGATTATTTGCAATGTTTGATTGATTGAGCGCACCATTTTCAATAAAAAGATCCGATATCATGTCATATATACATATATATATATATATATACATATATATATCACGTTGAATCAAATTTATTAAGAACATATGTTTTAGTTGCTGGTTATTTGGCCATTAATGTTTATTAACAAGCCTTAATGCATGCGATGCATGATGTAGGATGGACCGGAAGTTGCAGAAAGTATTCTCCGACGTGACGCGCCGCGTGCTGCGGCTACGTACGTGCCCCTGGCGAATCTTGATAAACAGGTCGAAATACTTTTCTCAATTTCTTTAAAATAATTCTGAATGATGTGTGTATAAACTGACTGAAATTGTACTTTAGTTCAATAGTTGCACTAATGCTTTCTCCCATGTATACATACATGCACTATATATCTATTTAAAAAAAAAATAAAAGAGATTCTTTCTCTTGTATATATTTTCTGCATCAATGTGATACCGGGATAAAGGCAGAATTCTCTGTTATTATAAATGTTAATCATGTATTATAGAGCACCTTAGTGTGGACTGGTCTCGCCGAAGCATGGAAATCGTATGTGCAGTCATTGGAAGTGCCTCCGTTAATGCTCACTCAGGAAGAATTTTTGAACGAGGTTCGAAAAATCAATCCTTTAGTTTGTTTGGAACATTGCAGACATCTCGGATTACAGTTACAGGTTTATAATTTATTAACTTCAGTTAATTTAATTTACATTGTTCTTTTTCTCTAACGATTATGTATATATTAAATTAGAATTTAGGGGAATGTGTTCTTCTACCTGGAAATCTGATAGTACTCAATCCCGAATGGTTTTGGCAAGACGTGCTAAATTGGCAATTAAGTCCTGATCAAAGAGGACGATTGGGCGGTCGAACTACCGGCGTTTATACTTTAGAAGATTTTCAAGCGCGATGTCCATGCCCCGCCGCTCAAGCTTTACAAGCTTTACAAGCAGTCAATTTATGCATTCCGGTATGTTTTAAGAAACTTTATCAATCATTTGATTATTACTTAATTATTAAATTTTAGTGCGAGGTGGATGATGATGAAGTGGAATACGAGATACCGTGTTTAAACCTTGTAGAGCGTCTGCCAGGTTTATGGGAACCGTGGAAACCATGTTCCAATGCGTTACCTCACGCTGGTTTACGCCTTTGTCCAGAAGAAGCGCCTTTGTATCATTTGACTGCTATATTTATGCATTTACAGGTAATTAATATTTATAATAAAGAAAATATAATAATAGAATATTACTAAAACATTAAAATTGATATAGGCGCAACTGAGAAAAATTACTCAAACATGGGATCCATCGAATTCAGATCTATATCAGTGGTGGCGAGGATCAAAACTGTGTTTGGGGCCTTGCGAGAGTATAATCACTTTTGAGGAGGAAGAACACAGTTGCGTGGAAATTCAAGTTCGCGGTCCACGTGGTTCTAGTGCACAGTGTTTTGCTCTTCTCAGCGTGATCCTGGACGCGATGGATACGACTATCGAATTAATTGCGCCCGGAATGTTACTTGAGAGACATTGGTTGAGTCCAAGCCAACTTCGAGAATATGAAGAGGTAAATAAAAATTAAAGTATATTTAAATGGTTGTATTATAAAATTGAAAGATTGAAATTGTATGCGTTTAAAAATAATATCAATACATTTGCAGGTAATTCATTCTTGGGCACCAGCTACTGTCACATCGGCTTTAATCGACAAAGGCCTTGAAGAGGCGACTCTTAAGAATCCTCTAAACGATCAACAAGAAACTGTATGGGAGATAGTAAGTTGCGGGCTGCCATTAATGGAAAATTGCATTCCCGGATCGAAGCAACCTGTAAAATATATAAAACCTGCTGTGCAACGGCGATTGGCGCAGATGCTAGATCCTCCTGATCATCATGGAAGAGATTGGTGTTTACTCGCCGTGAGACTCGGTTTGGGAGATCGTGTCGCCCAACTGGATAGCACAGTAGACAGTCCAACTTTGAGGTAAGAGCTTGTTTTTGAAGCGTATCAATTGCGTTATAACGTAACTGAAATATTTCGAAATTTCATATTTGACCCACAGGCTATTGAAGTGCGCGGGTGCAGAATGCACTGTCGGTTCGTTGGTGCAACAATTACGAGCGCTCGATCGCGAAGACGCTGTGCATTTGTTGCTCACGTATACGCCAATCTATGTGCTATTGATGTCCATCGACTCAGAGACAGAGTCTAATCTTTCCAGATGACGCATTCATCAATGGCGCATTAGTACCTTCTAGGTGTTCTTTTTTCTGATATGCCGCGTTCAATGGATAGTATTGTCTTTCTATTTCCGCCCAATGTAAATTGTACGTTAATTTGTTAAGTACGTGTATGTTCTTATATGTAACTTTAATGATCGATCGCATTGCATTTCGAATTGAGCGATATAAGAGATTTGACATATTTTGTACATTGTTTTATATTCTTTCTTTTTCTTTATTTTTTTACTTTGTATTTACTAGCCGATATATATTTATTAAATTGTATTACATTGGTATGATTATTGTAAACGAAAATTTCTTCTTATGCTTTTTAATTTGTATTACTATGCAAAAATTTATATTATACTTATTTTTATTTCTTGATAAGAGTTGTGCTGTGGTTAACATTATATTAATAAGTATTGTGTTGTTGTTTGCATTTTTTTCGTTATACGGAGCTGGGAAATGATGCATTTACATATTATAATATGCGATATGATCGTATTTGATATCGATATTGTTTCGAGCGCTTTTCTTGATATGCCGATATGATCTTGATATATATACATATATACATGTATTACATCTTGCCAAACTCTATGTCAATATGCACCACTTTTTCAATACTTCGGAATATTTATCGAGTATATATATATATATATATATGCGCAAAAAGAGTGAAACAACCATTTGCACAGTCTACTATTACTTTTGGATATATCTTGTCTGTGGTTCATTCGATGGTTGAGTGCATATTTCTACTGAACTGTAGTCGACATCTACTGTGTGCCATATGCAACAATTATAAAAGTATATTCGGAAACAGAGAAACTAAAAAGTGTAACAGTTAAACGAATTTCCTTTGTAACATGACTGAATTATATTACTTTTTATTGTAAGCTACATTTACAATTATGAAAGTCTGCTTATCTGTATACATGTAAATTGATCAGAAAAATCAATTTCACATACGCATAACAACTAAGAAGTATGATTAACAGTAAAAACATTCGCATCGAAACATCTGTAGAGCTTCATTCGCATAGTTTTTTCATCACATGCAGTATTTTATAATAGCTTAAGTTGAATAAGTTACATGTTATAATCTGAGACTGTTATAAAAATAAATTAGTGAAATTATATTAAATATCTTTCGCTAGATTTAATTGTCTTATTTATTATTATACCATTTTCATAAAATTTCATTTTTTATAGACTTATATTTAATTTGTCTTTATATTTGCTAATTTCGAGTTGCTAGATTCATAAAATAAGTTTCATCCCCTTGATTCAATTCTTTAAATTTCTCAATCTATTTCCTAGGCATACGATTTTTTTCACAGTTTCGTAAAGTCCCTTTTCAGCAGACAGCACAAAGTTTTAATCTGATCCCAAATGTCGGAGCTATATGTTTTATTAGTGTGATTTCATCGAAAGCTCCCGCGCGTGACACCAACCCGTTCGATAGGCAAGGCTTTGATTAGCGGGAAGATTCGAATGGGTCCACGCCGATTGACATTTGAATGACTCTTAATGTCGATTGCGGCTATCATTGTGACAATAGGATCGGTCAGGCTGTTTACTATGAGGTGTTGATTACGTGATCGGCAGAAAACAGGAATGAGATTCTTTTTGAGGGCCGAGAATAGCATGGGAACGAGTGGATATCGCGTTTCGTAATCGCAACCGCGGTGACGACGGCGGAGGGTAAGTTTCGGGACGATAGCCAAAATCCCCAAGCAATTATAGAATTGGATTGGATCGGGGAGTTCGGGAAGGTGGTCGGCATCGTCGCCGAAATCGGTTTCGTTTTATTTTAGCTTAGCTGTCGAAGGCATCCGGTTGTGCATTCTCCCCGCGGATCATCGTCACGATCACAGTAAGTGTCCTCTTTAATAGGAATTCCTCTGCTCATCCAGTATCACCGCGTGAAATTTATATTAAACGGGAGATGATTAATAGAGTATATGTAAATACATTGAGCGTTGAATGACGGGGTGAAATCTCACGGCGAGTAACATCGAAGTTCTTGTGATTGTACCACTCTTGTCGTCCTTCTTTTAATCACTATATTTAAGGTACAGATTTTGCTCACTGCGAATAATTAAGATATTTGTTTAGAATCAATTAAAACATTCATATTTTAATTATATAGAAAGAACGGTAGCTGAAGTAGCTAAAAATTTATAAATTTTTGACAAATTTGAAAATAATTTTGTTGAACTATCAAAGTAATCATATAAGATTAGTTGCTAGATTGTCAAAACTTGTTGCAGCATTGTTCCTGCTTGAATTTCCTCCATAATTTTATTTGGATGGCCCAACAAAATTTTCAGATCTGTATATGTACTTAAATTTTTAAATACTTCGACAAAATCGTTCTTTTTATGTAAGTGCGCAATTTATGAATTTTATCTGCTTTGCTCGCGCATTTGTTAGCGTAATTTTCATCTTTCATATTCATCATCTAAAATTGCACTTTAGCTTTACGAGATAAATGTGATATCCAGAATAACTGATAAGGAGAAAGCCCAAAATCGCGCATTACGATGGAGGCAATCAAGAAGAAAATTGCGGCGCTGAAGCTTGAGATGGATGCCGCAAATGAAAAGGTCGAAGTCAATGAGACGAAAGCGAAACAGGAGAATATAAGAGCAGACAGGCTGAACGATGACCTCGGCGATCTACAAAAGCGATTGTCGCAATTGGAACGAGATTATACTGTCACTAAAGCTAACTTAGAGCAATCTACTGCCGATCTAGAACAGTGCGAGAAATCTTGGTCTAAAGTATGTAATGATTAATATGAATAGATTTTCTAAGATCTTCCATAAAGCGAATTTCTTTTTTATAAACTTGTGAATTTTTACAATTTTCTAAGATAATACGTCCTATTGAATCTCAACTAATGAAGCTATTATAAGAAGCTTTCAAAGAAGCTGTAATCAGTATTTTAAATTCCAATACACACGTATTTAAAGAATCTTTTATCACATATCAATTAATCGTATTGTACAGGCTGAACAAGATCGTACCGTTTTAACGAAGAAAGTGCAAGAGATCGAAGCGAGTTTGACTAAAAAGGAGGAACTACGTCTTTCTGCTACGTTAAAACTGGCACGTGCGACCGAACTTGCAGACGACGCACAGAGGTTTATAAATTCATTGTCATCAGATTTTCATGTTTTATTCAGCCAAAACTGGTCGAATGACATTGATTGATTATATAGTGCTATGGAAGTTAATTGAAGTCGATTTGACTAATTTCTTAATTATTTCTACGGGGTATAAATGTTATGCATATACATAAAATAAATAGATAAATTATATAAAACAGAATTCGACAAAGCAATAATACTGTATCTTTTTTTATATACAGAATGTGTAACGTTTTGGCAGACAGGAGTCGTTTGGACGAGGAACGTATGGAGAAGTTAATGTCGGAATTAAAGGATGCTAGATTAATCGCCGAAGACGCTGATGCGAAATCTGATGAAATAGCCAAGAAATTGCAATTTGTGGAGGAAGAATTAGAAGCTGCTGAAGAAAGAGTGAAGACTAGTGAGGCGTATGTATAATAATTGTATAATATACACATATATATATATATATATAAAACATAGAT
>NW_017259206.1:1545622-1554492 GCF_001594045.1 Atta colombica
ATGTAAATCCTTTTATAGAAATATTCTTTGTAGAAAAATTGTGGAACGTGAGGATGAACTCTTCATCGTACAGAATATCGTGAAGTCCCTCGAAGTATCCGAGGAAAAGGTGACGTAATATAATATGCTGTAATAATAATTAGTCGCAACGGCATCCTTCTCCATTATTTTTATTTTAGGCGAATCAACGGGTAGAAGACTTTAAAGTACAACTGAAATCCTTGAAAAAGAAATTGAAGGAAGCGGAAAAACGCGCAATCAATGCTGAAAGGACAGTGAAAACTTTACTAAAGGAAGTGGATATGAAAGAAGGTAAGAACGCTCTCGAAGCTTTTATTTTCAAGTAAATTCAATCAATATTTTTGGTAAATTAAAATAATAATGTTTCTATTCTTTTTTTTCTATATCATTGAGAAATTGCTTGTTTTAGACGAACTCAGAGAAGAGAAGGAAAAGTACAAGGCGGTTTGCGACGATATGGACTTGACATTCGCCGAGATGACAGGATACTAAAGTCCTGCGGATTCGATTTAACTCTCATTACTTTTAACTGCTGCTGCTTCCCTCCGCTTATTCGCTATTTATTGCTATTCATTTTTTAGTTCAGCTCGTTATGCTAAATGCCGTTTATATCGCAATGCCGATTTGTTTTGCCTTATGAAGTGCCGTGAACAATATTAGAAATAACTCGCTTCGTACAATAATCTACTGATAGACAAGGCAATGCAATGCGGCTTGTTACTATAATTGCTTCGCTTTGTGCAATACCTTGTCAAGATCGATAACTAGTTCACGGTCGCTCGTTATTCGCTATGTTGATCGAAGATTCAAGATTTCGTCTATTTCTTTTCTTTTTCAGAGATATTGGAGGGATTTAATGTCATACGCGCAAACAAGACTACGATATCGTGCACACTTTCTACATTTAATGTAAAATCTGTATTTTCAATAAACAGTATCACATATTCTCTAATGAGTTTTCGTTATTTTATGCATTTCGTGCTGTCAATAGACTATAGAATAAAGTTTTCAAAAATGATTAAATAAATAAATGATAAAAGTGAGTAGTAACATATTGCTTTTCAGTATAATATTGTTAATAATATTAAGGAAATTAATTATTAATTATTATTAATTAAATTTATTATTATTATTATTATTAAAAATTTAGTACAACAAAAGAGGGCTACGAGCCAAGAATTATATTATTTCATTACTAATTGTATTTTTTCAAAATTAATTGTAAACAAAATTAATTCTATGCATTATCTCTATGAGTTATTATATCTTGATAAAATTGCTTCATTATTTTAATCGAAACAATCCTTATCCGTTTACAAGGAAATTTTTGATCCTCAAAATTCTTACAAGAATTCAATTCTATGGATAACTATAGTGAGACTTTAAATATATTTAATAAGCGATCATAATGTATATAAGTAATGTCTGAATAATTTTATTTCTGTAGACCGAGCGAACCTTTATGTATTGAAACATGAGAATGACCCAATCGAGGTTGGAATGTCTGTATATTTTATATTTTCTTATATATTTTTATATTTTTGTTTGTTATTTAAATTGAATAATTTGTAAAATTTATGTTCAATTTATCTTTTGTTATAATTACTAATGAAATAATTACTAACGAAATATAATTTTTGGCTCGTAGCCCTCTTTTGTTATACTAAATTTATAATCTATTGAGTCATATTACTTATATTATTTATTATTATTATTTCTTTAATATTAAATACTATTTATGACATGATGAGATTAACGAAAGATATAACTGCGAAATTAAAATTGTGTGAATATTAACATTTACGCATTAAAAATATTGTAAAAAATGTTACAATACAATTTTAAATCCAAAAATATGTCTTATTTTAAATTATAAAATATATATAGCACGTGCTTTTGAAATTCATTTTTAATAGTAATTGTTAAACAAATATAAAAATGTGCAAAGTAAATATTTGTCCAATGTATCTGCGATCAGCCACGATCATGGGCACCACTGTTTTAAGAAGTCCAAGAATTCGTTTGAGCCTAACTAAAGCGACTGTTGTTTTTGCCCTTTTGCATTGCATTAAGCCTATAAAACATTGTCCCCATCGGTCATTCAATACAGTAACTCACGGGCATTGCATTTTGATTCTTCATTTCTTTAGTAATTAAAAATTCTGTTAACAGAGTGTAAAAATTATCATTTTTGTGCGCAACAAAAAAGATACTTCAAAGTGAAAATGTTTCGCACGGAACCAGTTTTTTGAAAAAACTTCTTGATTGCAATTAAAGAATATAAAACATAAAAATAATTATCGTAAATTGAAAATATAAAAAATTATAAATATAAAAATTATAAAAATCTTTACCACACAATAAAGTCAATTAAGTATAATAAAAATCTAATTCTTGCGACTTAATACAGTTATTAAAATAATTCGCTTGAAAGCAATTTATCTATTAAAATTTCTATTAACGTCATTGATTAAAAAGAATATTTCTAATTAATTTACAACGAAAACATGAATGCCATTAAAAAACGGCTGCAAATGCTAAAACTTGAGAAAGATCTCGCGATAGACAAAGCTGATCTATGCGATCAGCAGGCAAAAGAGGCAAATCGAAGGGAAGAAAAATTGAGGGATGAAGTTCGTGAATTGGCCAAAAAGTTAGTGCAAATGGAGCATGATTTGGAAGTGAGTAAGGCCCAACTTATAAAGTCAAACAGGAATCTTGAGATAAAGGAGAGAGTCTATATAGTGGTTAGTGAATTGGAAGAAATATATCACGGGCATCCAAATTTAATTTGTCTTTACGTCAATTGTAAAATTGCAGACGCAGTCAGAACTGGCGGTACTTAATAGAAAAATGCAGCAATGCATGCAGAATTTAGAAAAGTCAGAGGAGCGACGTTTGTCGGCTCAAGTAAAGCTCGCGCAAGTCATAGAAACTGCTGAAGACGCAAAGCGGTATATTTCTATATATAAAATTTACTCTGTAAATTTTTTGCTACGAAATGCTTTTTTTACTGGTATATAAAAAATATTTTATATTAATAAATATTATAAAAATCGCTGTAGAGATTAAGTTTTTATGAATATTATTATCGATTTTTTTATAAGAAATATATGATAAGCTATCATAATCATAAAATTATTCTTTATACTCAGCATCTGCAAAGTCCTAGAGAATAGGAGTAAACAGGATGAAGAGAGGATGGATCAATTGATGGCGCAGCTGAAGGAAGCGAGAATTATTGCTGAAGATGCTGACACGAAATCGGATGAGATTTCGAGAAAATTGGCATTTGTTGAAGACGAGCTGGAAGTGGCGGAAGAAAGAGTTAAATCGAGCGAGGCGTACGAGACTCTCTAAATATAGCGATTACTCTTTTCTGTTGAATCCTTTCTTACTTCTCTATTTTCAATTTAAACGGGAATGTTTTACAACATATTCTACTTTCCAAGATGTTTTACTTTTACATAAAAAATTTCTACATATTTTTTCTTTTCTACATATTATTAAGTCGTGTGCATGGAGAAATTTCTTTTAATCTAAAAAATAAGTAAAGAAGGCTACATTTGGTTAAAGAGAACTTTGTTGAATAATATTTTTGTGTGAATTTTATAATTTCTAGTTCAAGCAAATTGTGCACTGATATTATTTGTTGATCTCACTTCTTAAATTAAAGCTGGATTACGTAATCTCATAAGTTAAATTGACAATAAGTTAACAATGAAAGCTAATGAGCATCCTTAAAAATTACTGTAAAAAATTTATTGTAAAAAGTTTTTACTTAATATTGTTTTTTTTATTTAAGTTACTTAAGCTTAAAAGACTTTAACATATTTGACGTTATATTTTATAGGAAAATTCTCGAGAGGGAGGATGAGTTATTCATCGTTGGCAATATATTCAAGTCCTTGGAAGTGTCTGAAGAGAAAGTAGACATTCTTTCATACTAATAATTTATATTTTTCATATTTAAAAAATTAAGACTGCATAAAGAGATTGTTTGTTGCAGGCTAACCAAAGGGTGGAAGAATTCAAAGCGCAGTTAAAAGAATTAAAAGTAAAATTGAAAGCTGCTGAAAAGCGTGCCATTATCGCTGAGAAAACTGTCAAGATATTCACGAAAGAAATGGACAAGAGGGAAGGTACTAATCGTATTATGCATTTTTTATAGATTTTAAATTTCCAAACTTGTTAAAATGATATCAATTGTTATTAATAAATTGTTTACGTTTTAGATTATCTACTAAAAGAAAAGGAAAAATACAAATACATCTGCGATGATTTGGACTCCACGTTTTCGGAGCTTACGGGATATTAAACGAATCGTTCGATTATATTGATCCGTTAATCAGGAAATTCGTATTGAAACATAAATATAAATTTTCACGTTTATCAATTATTTTATGAGGTTCGCCCAGAAAATCGATCCTATGTTCATTTTACACGATATCAATTTATTTAATCGATTCTATGATCGACACAATGCATCGAAATGTCGTACCACAGATTTAATACAGTTTATTTAAATTTAATCGACAATTCGTTTTAATCATACAATCTCTGATCGCAGAACGGAGAAAGAATTTTCGAGCTTCTTCACTTTATGGAGCTCTTACGATAACTCTTTTTGCGCAATCTCGCGCCACGATTGGACCGTCCACGCCACATTCGCGCCGGTAAGCGCTTTCTCTCCCTACAATTGTTACAATAACAATTGTGCATTTGATTTGTTCGCTCGCTTCCGCCATCCATATAGATGCAACAATTAAAGTATATTCTCCGAACTGCACGGATTATCGCAAATGATGACGGGGGATGCACCGAGTTGTGTCACTGCATCATCCTTCGAGGACCGTGTAATTAGTCGCGATGCAATGTATAAAAATCCGATAAATCAATCCAAAAGTACTTTACTAGTAACTTATCGACGAGATTTTAAAATAACAAGTTTTAATTGAATAAATGACGAAATCGTATTTTATTCCAAATTAGCTTCGTGAAAAATTGTATAGTAAAAAATTCG
Source organism: Atta colombica (assembly GCF_001594045.1). Classification (NCBI taxonomy): domain Eukaryota; kingdom Metazoa; phylum Arthropoda; class Insecta; order Hymenoptera; family Formicidae; genus Atta; species Atta colombica. The sequence goes on from NW_017259206.1 coordinate 1,550,667, forward strand.
TTGATCAGATTTGTTCGAGATTGTTGATTAATCATTAAATACTTTATATTAGCTTCTCACACAATTATGACAACGAAGAGAATTAACTGGTCCCTCTGAAAGGTTACACAAGATATATTGACAGAACTCGGCCGGTCCATGACGCAAGAAAAATGTACAAAAATCGTATCGATGAAAATGTCCCGGCAATCACACCAAACGGTGAATCGCACTTCATCCTCTTCGAAGATTGCTCTATCGAATTTAATCGAACACTACGAGTTTGATTGACGTGCTTCCCTTATATACATTAACAAACGCGTCGTACATGCTTGTATGCACGCGTCTTGATGCCCGTGTACTCAAACATATTGTATTCTACATATGTATTATCTACGGCCTCATCTTCGTAGTGTCGCGCACAGCTTTTCTTAACTTATTGACATTATCTCGTAATAAAACCCAAAATTCTAAACATTCCTTAATATTATGGCATAACTAGAATTTCTTATAACTTAATTTCTTCTCTAACAGCACAGACCTCCAAAAAATGTCTTGAGGATGTTTGTATGTTTTTTGAACATTCTAAGAATATCCTCAAGATATATTTCGGATAAAGTGTGCTATTAGGATTCCTACTTCTTTTTTTCCACAAGATTAAAATTATTATCGATAATGTAAATTCGGAGCAGCTTCCTTCGCGCTGAAATAAACTAGAAAGTAGAAGTACGTACGCCATCACAGATATCCGAATATACAATATTGTATAATATACTTAACTATTAGAAGTGACGTTTGTCGGCGAGAGAAAATGGGTCAGGTTTTTTTTATATCAAAAACATTACCACGTCTTGGTAAAAGTTACAAAAACATGTTTCTTTTTTTTCATTCCGGAGTACATAAAGTGATCTCAATTAGATCCTTTAAGATCGCGGTAAGTAGTCTGCGGAATGGCAGTGTCGTGGAAATATTGGAAGCTCGCGACGCGATATGATGCACGCGTAATTAATTAATTCTAATGGCAATTTTTCATAGTACTTTCGAGTTCAGTCTGAAAAGAAAAGTCGTTCCGTTGGTACGACTTATTGCATAATAGTAAGATTGGTCGCGTCGGATCACAAAGTCTCGAAGGTGCACGACATTAGAAGAGAGATCTGAAGGAGAGAGCCGCGGTTCTCCTTCAAATGCCTTGGCCGAAATTTATACAGAGCAGAAAAATGAGATTGTGCTACGATTAGATTCGTAGCTTCGTACTCGATTCTTCCGATTGTAACGCACTCCGCGTACAGGAAAACGTTCTACATAGAAGTCTTAGGTTTAATAACGGACTTAAAGTAATCAACGATACTATTTTATATATATATATATATTCGTACGTATATAAACTTTACAATGCAACAGAGCCGAACCGTCAACGATCCGCTTTTTGGAGACTTGGAAGAAGTCCGGTCTCTTCTCCTTTCCTATTCGTTCTCATCCCAATTTTTAATAACATGCGCGCACCGAATATAAGATGAGCATGATTTCCAGAATAGCGACAATTTCGAACTGCTTTGTTTATTTATTATGAGAAACAAAAAGGAAAACTTATTAAATGTTAATAATATAAACAAAATTTAGACATTAGAAAAATTATAAAAATAAATGGAATTATAATAATATCAATAACGGAGTAAATTAGTATCTATATAATAAGAAATAAAATGATAAACAAATAATCAATAACGTATCAATAAATATCTTTCCATAAATATAAATAAATCTTAGTCTCACAATTGCAAGTGAAATATATTTACCTTAATATAATATATATATATATAAAATTTTGTAATAATTGTTATAATTTTCCGATAATCCGTTTTGTAATAATAGAAATTATTAAAAAGATTAAATAAGACGAAGAAAAACTGACATAAATAAAAAAAAATTTCTCGAGATGGAAGATGCAGCCTGCCACCTGTCTTGTTTATGATACGCGAAGTACTCTTCCATGCTCTGTTCGTATATACGATTAAGTCTTTGGTCTCGAATGGATCGCCCGCCGGCGAAACGACTCGCAGCGGTCTGAGCAAATTGTCGTTTTGGCACGCATTCGTACACGCGATTCGACGATCATCCACGCATTCGGACTTGGACTCACTCACGCACTTCACGCATTCCACGCATGTGTATTATCTCGCGTCGCGTCATAGACAAGGAAGAGGAGAAGCACTTATAGATACTTTCGACTAGTTCTCTCGGCTCGATCAACGAAGACACACGTTTATAGAAGAAATAGGTCTTATAGTATCGCGTTCTGTCATCATATAGCTATCATTGATTAAATATTGCAAAAGCTAATATCTCAATGCAAAAACTTATTTTTATATTGTAAAACAATAATGTAATTTAAGTATTTCAGGGATTTAAGATTTTTCATTTCTGGCAAGAAATCATCTTCTACCTGATTTTATGTGCACACACATGTGTTCCTCTATAATCGTTCATCTTCGTTGTCTCGATCCTTTCCGATCTTATTTATGTACGCCTCTCCCTCTATCATCATTAACGAGCAGAACATAATTTATCTATCGTCGACAGAAGACGTGGCAGTCGATTGGCTCTACGAATGGCCACGAGGAAATTCTTGACGAGACACGAAGGGAAGAGATCAATTTATCTAATCTTTGGCCCATAGGATTAAGAGAAAAAGGGATGCTACCGTAGGGATTGTGACATTTGGGGACAGATTAGACGGCGATGGAGTAATCCGAGGAGGGATTATTCTGAGTGCTTGGTCGCGACCACAAAGAGCTTCGCAGTCCCAATTTCAGCTTCTTCAGAGAATCGATGTCGCACTCGGCCTCGCTGAGCTCCGGTCGGTCTCCGTTCCCTGGCGTGGGTACAACCGCCCCCTGATTGCTGCTGACGAACGCGGTCTCCGCGACCGAGATCGGCGGTAGTAGTGTGCGTAGAGAGCTCCTGCTGGGAACATGCCATCTTACGAGATAGCCAAAAGAAACAAGCTTACTAATAGAATGGATGTTGTGAATGAACGTTTTGCAGTGAGGATTAATCAAGTGATTAAATGAGATATGCGCCTAATTAACTTATGTGTAATAATTTTTAATATAATTTTTAATAATTTTATTAACTGCAGCTACATTTTTAAAATTTGATTTAAACAATGCGAATGTACATTGGCAAAGATTTGATTCAGAATCACTCAAATTGTATTTTTGTATATTTTAACCAGGGTTGTGGGCGTTATCTTAAATAAGTAACGCCTTACTTTATATTTTTGAAAAGAATAACTCGTTACCATTACTCGTTATCAATTTTAAAAAGTAATGCATTACCGTTACCGGTTCTTATGATTCGTTATTTTTTCATTACTTCTTGTTATAATGCTAAGTTATTAGATTTTAAAATTACATTAGCTGATAATTTAATACTAAATATGAAATAAATATTCAAACTCTCTACTATTAGTATTAGTTCGTATATAGAATAAGCTTTTCTCTATATTAAACTTATCTATAGTTTTACTAATTCTTTATTTTAGATAATATTGTTCTTTTAACGTACTCATTTTTATAAGAATTTAGATTAAACAGATAATAAATTTTATATTGTTTTTAAACGTTAATGTTTCCTGGTGGATATAAATCGATGAAATCTTTATCAATAGACCAATTTCATATAATTCATAATGAAATGAATTAATTGCTAGAAATTTCAGCGATTTTCAGTGAATTTCAACGACTTATTTCCACTAGAGTTACTATTATGTGTATTTTAATATTTATTGTCCGTAATAACCAAAAATTTAGTATATATATATGTGTATATATATATATATATATAT
>NW_017259206.1:1554581-1555424 GCF_001594045.1 Atta colombica
TGTAATGTGAATTATATATTTTCAACATTGACAGTATCTATTAGAACACAGTATAAGATATTAAGTACAAAATACTTTTTAAGAAATTAAGAATAATTATAAAATAAAAAAATAATAGAGAATTGAAGTAACGGTAAAAATAACGGTTAAGCTCGTTACTGTTACTATAAAAATGTAACGTTACCATTATCGTTACAGATAGAAAAAAGTAATGATCGTTACTGAAAAAAATAACGAAAATGGCGTTACAAATAAATAAATGACACTACTTCCCAACCCTGATTTTAACATTGATCTGAGAGACTAGAAATTGGAAAATTATGACAAAGATGGAATTGATTAATAATTCACACATTTTGCTATTTTATTCGTTACCTTGATCGCCCCCTCCGTGGCAGTGACTTCTGTTCGGACATTGGAGAAATGTCCGAAGACGTGCTCGACGTGCCGTGATAGATAAAGTCCGAGACCGCGCGAACTGAAACGACAGTGCATTAGAATATCGATTAGTTGAGATTTTTAATAAACCTCAGATTAGAACGTACTATGTTTTAATTTTCCAGCGTCCAGCTGATTCGACGATTCCGTGCGCGAGCTTATCAGTTGGTCCGGGTCAGACTCGCTCTCGTCGCTCTCGACATCGCCTGGGGTTTGCTGCTTTCTCTGCTGTCGCCTTCTCGACGAGACGCTCTTCATGCTCTGCACAGATTGAATCTTTGTGTGCAAAATACAATTTATAAAAGAATTCTAACTGCTATTAGTTCTATTAGTTCTATTTAATCTAATTTTCAATCGAGTTGCATTGTTAATTAAAAGTTATATTATTTACAATTTACAAATTAA
>NW_017259206.1:1555511-1567907 GCF_001594045.1 Atta colombica
GATTTAAAGTAACGTCCATCGCTGGCCACTACTTTCTCCCATCTTTCGGGTAGCGTACGAATCCCGCGTCGAAAAAATTGGTCATCTTTTGAGGCTATCCACGAATCGATCCAATTTTTTACTTCTTCATAAGACCGGAAGTGCTGGTCAGCCAGGCCATGTGCCATTGATCGAAACAAGTGATAGTCAGAGGGAGCAACGTCTGGAGAATACGGCGGGTGGGGTAGGACTTCCCATTTCAACGTTTCCAAATATGTTTTGACCACTTTCGCAACATGGGGTCGAGCATTGTCATGCTGCAAAATTACTTTATCGTATCTCTCGTTGTATTGTGGCCGTTTGTCTTTCAATGCTCGGCTCAAACGCATCAATTACGTTCGATACCGATCGCCTGTGATTGTTTCAGTCGGTTTTAATAGTTCATACACTACGCCGAGCTGGTCCCACCAAATACAGAGCATGATCTTGGACGTCAAAATCACCGTTCTTGAAGCGTTGAAACCACTCACGACACGTTCTTTCACTAATAGCGGCCTCACCATAAGTATTTGAGAGCATTCGATGAGCCTCAGCCGCAGATTTCTTCATATTGAAGCAAAAAATTAAAACCTCCCGCAAATGACGAGAATTTGGCTCGTAAACATTTTCAATCGAGAATAACTTTATGATGCAGACACAAATCGACTAACGTTTCTATGGGGTTATGTTGACAGATGCCCAAGTTTATTGTATGACGTCTATGATCTATTTATTTCGACCACCACTTACCGCTAAAGCCATCTATAGGAAAACGGCGGAAGCAAAGTTGTACACATGTATACATTTACATATACATATAATATTCCATATTCCATAAACGCATGTATAATGACATTTGTACAATGAATTTCAAAACTGAACCAAGTAATAAATAAAATTCTAGTGAAAGGAAGAGGCGTATACCGTCGCCGCCGGTGGAGGGCTCGCACACCCTTCGGTCATGGCGTGCTCGTGATACATGAAGCTGTGTAGAAGAGTGTTGTTCGGGTGGAGACCGGCTGCTGTGGCTTCCGCCGCGCCTCCCAGTCCGCCCAATGCGCCCAATCCTGCCAGGCTTCCCCCGCCACCCTCCGAAAGCTGGAACGTAGCGTACGGCGAAATGTCCTCCGCTGTCTCTGTAACCCATCAGAGGCATTGCCTACCTTTCAAATCGCGTCAGGCTAACTGTCTCAGTCGTTCATCCGTTTCGATCTCATATTCACGAATGAAAACGCACAAAATTGTTTTATCTTTCAATTTGGTATTATTTCTTACTACACTAAGACACTAATTTGTGATTATTTTTCATTTTTAAGACTGATTGAAGAATATTAAAGAGATTTTTTTCAATTTAAATTAATTAATTCTATGCTTTAAAAACGAGTAATGTGATAGACACTTTTAAAAAATTACAAAAGAAATTTTTTTAACGAAATTAAAAAAAAATTTTTAAGTTTAAGATAAAAAAATTTTAAATAAAATTTTATTAAAATTTATTTCTTTAAGCAGTCTTGTTTTACTGTTGAGCGGCGCTAAAGCCGACTCGTACCTGCGCAACAGTAATTATAGTACCAAACCTGGTAGTTGTCCATATCGTAACAAAGGTTCACCTGGAATCTTGTCGGGCCCTGTACCCGTATTTGCTGCTTGTTGTAATGCCACCTTATGAATCGTGGCATAATAACGTTCTCGCTGTGTCTCCGCATTCTGTTGATTCTCTTGCGACTCTTTCATTGGCCGTTGCATTTGACCTCCCAAGTATCCTGATAAACACATTAGTCCTTCTTTACTATACAAATTAAATATTTATTTAAATATCAAAAGATATATAAAAATAATTGAAGTGAAAGAAACTTCTACTAAAATAACTATTTAAATGTAAAATTATAATATTTATTTAACAAATTTATAACACAATGTTTAAATATAAAATAAAGATAATTTTACGAGAAAAATCTGAGAGACAATATGTAATTGCATGAATTTCATTAAACTGAACTCACTATTTTTCCAGCGAAAGGCAACGATCACTGCTGCGGCGATCAAGGCAACAGTAGCCACTAGCAATGGCAGTATCACTTTAATATCCGCGTAAAACGGCATGACTGATGTCATCCCGCGTTTCGACAATCCTGGCGGCGGTGTTTCTGCAAAGTTACAGGAACACAATGCTTTTGGATATAAACTTTTCAATTTAGTTTCATCGGATGATGCGGACGCATCTTCAATCACCATTATCTTCCGATGAAAGTTGCGTTATATTAATCTTTAAACGCCTCTAAGGAATAACACACTGGTGTATGGCAACCTAATTTGGTTACTTATAATTTTTATAAAAGAACATATTGTACAAAGTTTTTTTCAATTAAAACGTCTAACATTAAAGAGTATAACGGTACTTAATAAATGTGTATGTATCTTTATTAATAAAAAAAAATTATAATTAATGTAAAATTAATGGAAAATAGTTCAGGAAAATTATTTTTTGGAGGAAAATTGCCATAAAGAATTTATTTGCGGGAAGTTATTTGAAATAACGTATTATACAACATACTGGAATAATTCTGATCGCCAGCGGACTTGGAAAACTTTCTAGCTTCAAAAAATTGATAAAAAATGCGATTTTTCAGAAATATTTCGGAAAATATTTATTTTATCAAAATAAAGGTCTATCAGAAAGAAAGTTAAAATTACAAGCAATTAATTTTTTTTAGGGCCATATGATCAATACTTTTCGTGATAGAATTTCTTAAAAAATGTTGTATTTTTTGGTCATTTCGAAAATGAAACGATTTTTCACATTTTTTCGTAAATATTTCAGATCTGATTGCTTTTTACGTACAAAATACAAGCTTCTTATAAACTTCTTATAAAATTGAAAGTTACTGCAATTTCCTACAAAATGTTTTTTATTCATCCTTGTACGATTAATAATTTCGGAGATATAATTTAAGAATGTTTCCTTTTATTTTTGAACAAGATTATTATTTTTTAACATTTTATGTAAATAGTTCGGATTCGGCTACTCTTACGTAATAAAATCGAAAGATTTTTAAATTCCTTACAAAATTATTTTTTATTAAACTTCGTATGATGAATAGTTGCCGAGATATAAGTAAATTTTTCTCAAAATAATACATTTTAACAAATAACTTGCTTGTGACTTATCATATGTAAAAAACATACACACATAATTTTAAAGGTTATGGAATTAGCTTATGAAATTAGCTTGCTTTCTTTTTAACCCTATACGATCAATAGTTCCTGATGTTTTAAAGATATTATTTCAAAGATGAAACTCTTAATTTACATTAAAATATGAGTTATTTATCAATACAGATATAATCGAATTAGAAAAATATAATATTCGTATTTTTTTCAAAGTTTATATTTATTTATATACGATTCTAGTTGTGTATCACTCTCCAAAATTTTTTGGAAAAACAACAGCGATAGAAATTGCCTTTTTTCAACATTTTTTGAAAAAAAATGTGTTCTCCGTAATTTTTTATATAAATATCTCAGTTTTTAAAAGACTTACGGTAAAAGTAAAATATACCAAATTAAAGCTTATAAAATTTCGGTTTTAGAGTTCTGAAGAGGTGAACTCCCTGATTTTCTTATCGATTGACATACTACTGTATTTTGATGCAGTGCTCTGATTACGAATATGATAATGAAAATTGCCGACAGTTGCTTTGCGTAGAAGTCATGCGCCCCTAAGCAGGGGGGGAGGGAGATGGGGTGGAAATCGCTTCGCGTGAAAGTCGTGCATCCCTAAGCAGGGGAAAGATGAAAGTCACTTCGTGTGAAAAATCATAAAGAAATTATACGTCCTATTCATCTTTCACGACAGCACGTACTAACAAGCATGCTGAGTAGTGATGCTTAGCCAGATTGCGTGGTAAATGACTGTTAAAATGACCTTATCGGTAATTTTCATGTTTGTAATCAGCATATCAAAATACAATAGTATACCAATTAACAATAAAATCGAAGTATATTAATCAACAATAAAATCGAACAATAAATTTAGTCCTTCGGAACTCCATTCAAAATTTTCTATAAAATGGTTTTTTCTTCTCTTTCCGTCAATTTTTGTGCAAGATACAATTACTTGAAGAATTTTCTACGATGATTTTTTGACCAAAAATTATGGTCCATAACTTGTGTAAAAACGATATATCTAGAAAAAATGTTAGGATAATGACAGTTTCCTCTTAATAGATAATATTGTCTTGAATTTGGCGAATTTTGGTTTATATTTTTAGAACCAATAGTTTCGGAGATACAACTTCAACAAATATTATATGGTCTTATTCAGACTATTAATTCTAATAATGATTAACTGATGCCGCAGAAGTTATGGGTACGTTCCACTTAATGTTCGCAACGTTCGCGAGCTTCGTTTCATCCTTATTTAAATATTTAAACAATAAGGATAAATGATATTTGCCAGAGAGAATCAAGGAAGAATGGAACGGATTCAGCCGGAAGCCGCCATGTTTAGTGCATCGTTGAAATGAGTAGGAGCGTGATGAAACTATTGTATTGCACTAGTATTGTGTGTATTGTATGTATGTACATACACACACATGCACATTTGGGAACCAATCAGAGAAGAGAATCACTATCCGCTCCACTCTTCCTTGGTTCTCTGATTCTCTCTGATATTTGCGAGTGTTGCAAATATTAAGTGAAACACGTCCTAAGTAGTGTGATATACAGGGTAATTCTTTTGTCCTTAAAGATACTTGGCTGTATTCTGAGACGATTTTTCCTTTGATAAATATTTGTCCAAAGCTTAGTTTTTAAGTTATAAAGAGAAATAGTTAATGTATCACAATTATTGTAGTTGAAACTGTACAAATTACAAAATTTCAGCCATTGGAATAAGCGACAAATCTCGCTTCAATTGCTTATTTTGACATCATGTGAAAATGTACTTTTATGTTCCACAATTCACGTTCCACGACTCATTGTCAATTAGGGTATATCCATACAAACTTGCATAGCCGCATAAAGAAAATTATCCAATCACATTTTACGTGCGTCTATATAGGAGAAATGCAATAATTTTTAATTGGATAATTTTTTTTATGCACATGTTTATGCGGCTATGCAAATTTGTGTGGATTCTTATAATCGCTTTATGCTTAGGCCCTAACAGACGCGTAAGCACATTCATGCATCGATAAGTGCGTTGCTTCTGCTTACCTTCCGTACTCGATTAACTTGACTTGTGATATGCTATTTCTTTTTATAACTTAAAAACTAAATTTCGAACAAATTTTTGCCAAAAGCAAAAATTGTCTCAGAATAGGCCAGGAAAATGTCTCTTTAAGGACAAAAGATTATTTTGAATTAATCTGTATATATCTTTTTTGCTTCTCATACCTTAATCATGAAAATGTGAACATTAACTCTCAGTACACAACTCAAAAAAATCCCTGTGCACAATGGAAATTTATAACACGACATTTTTTTTTGCTTGTATCTCGGATTGTAATGTATCAATTTTAATTAATTTTTTTTTAAATTGATCGTTTAAAGACTGAAAAACAAAAATTTTTGGGCAAGAAAAAGTCGTAGCACAAAAGATATTCAGCAATAAGTAAAAAGGGATCGACAAAAATGTGCAACTTTCAGAATTGGTTTTGTTATTCTGTGTTGTGTATACTGAAAATTAAGATTTTTAGAGTCAAATGTAAAAAATTCAAAATGGCTGATCCAAAATAGTTATAATTAAAATTATTTAGATACGAAAAATTAGCTAAAATGAATAAATAATTAGCAAAAACTGCGATTTTAGGTATGTTTTATATCTAATTAATATAGATGATAAAGATAGAATGTATATTTAAACTATTTGTCAAATTTATGAAAAAAGTTTCTCTATAATGTTCAATCAAATGACTGTGATATTTAACAGTGATTTATATTTGATTATGAGACTTAAATTTTCTTGCATGTATTAGAAAATTAGAATATTGTGCTATAAATTCTACGTGTGATACAATTTTCTACTACAAAAAACAGCGATAATTTTGGAATAGCAAAATATTTTTTGTATGACAATTATTAAATTTTTATTACTTTAGAAAATATTATTATTAATAATTATATTGTTATTGAGGTTATTATATAATATGAATTTATAATTTACTTGTTTATATCATCGCACATTGTCGATGCGAGTAATGTACAAATAAATAAGAACAAAATTTTCTTTTTAGACTAATTATGCAAATAAATCCTTCTTGGACATATATCTCAGAAACTGTTGGTTGTACGAAGATGAATAAAAACCGATTTTATAGGGACTTTAATAATCTTTAATCTTTATAAGAATTACTTTGTATAAAAGTAACCAAATCTGAGATATTTACGAAAAAGTTTTGAATTGTCAAAAATACAATATTCTTTAAAAAATTCTATCATGAAAAATATTCATCGTACGATCTTAAAGAAATTGTTCGTAATTTTCTCAACTTTCTTTCTTTTTGATAACGACCTTTATTTCAATGAAATGAATATTTTCTGAGATATTTTTGAAAAACCGCATTATTGATCAATTTTTTGAAACTGAAAAGTTTTCCAAGTCCGCTGGTGGTCAAAACTTTTAGTACATGTAATACATTAATACGTCATTTTGAACAACTTTCCGCAAACAAATTTTTTATGACAATTTTTGTCTCCGCAAAAAAATTTAATTTTTCTGGGTTAAAAAGCATTGAAAAAAAGTCGATATGCTACATAGAAAAAGCGTTTAAGAATTAAGTTTTCATGCATTAGTTGATCTACATTCAAACTCACCACCTTCCTTCGTCAATGTTACAAACGTAAACTCCGCCTGATTACTGCCGGCCACGTTGTGAGCCTCGACTTTAAGTTGATAGACCGAGCTAGGTGTTAAATTAGTTACGACGAATCGCCGTTGCATCTTGACATTGTTCGACACCAGAGTCCAATGAAATTCATTTATTGGCCTATACTGTATAACGAAATATTTTATAGGGCAACCATTATCAGGCCAGACGTGCAATCGCAGCACTAAAGTGGTAGAATTTGGGCCAAGGAAGGCAGCCGCCGGTGGAATGCCCGGAGCTTGGCCCTGAGTTCGAACTGAGAGCACCGGTGACGATGGACTGCTACCGATTTTATTATGCGATGTTAGGTATAACTGATACGTGTTTCCGCACAGGAGTCCCTGTTAAATTACAATTTCGATCAATTTAGTTTCTAGGCTAATAGAAATCTCCAACGTATAATTTTTTCAGTTAAAAGGTTCATTAATCGGTTTTATTAATGGTTATTCAGAATACGTGTTAATTTTAATTTACGCTATAATTTTAATTATTACTATATGTTAATTTATTGTATTGCATTTTTTGTAATAGACTTGTATAATGTGTATTATACAGATTTTTATAATGTTCACAACTTATTTATTATGTGGCAAAGTATCTAATATTACTTTTTAAAACTGTAATTTAATATAATTTGCGCAATTTCAAATATATTGCAACGATCGTTTAAAATTTTTGAAACAAGATTATTTTTAATATAGATTTATTTTGCTAATAGTTTTATTAAATTAAAGTTTTATAGAATCTTACAATCGTTCCACGTTATAATGACTTTATCATATGATTTCATAAATTTAATAAAATTTATAAGTTCTTTTTGTATTAAGATAAAATAAAAATAATTTCTTATTACGATATAATATCAGATATAATACTTTTTATTTCTCTAAAGTAAAAATATTCTAAATTTTGTATAGATTCTCACAGTTAATCTCGCATAATACGAACTTCTATATCTGCGCATTCATTATATGCAGGATTTATTATGTTGTGATCTTAGAATTTGTATGTTTGAAACAAATAATATTTGATTATAAACAATTAATATTATAAATTAATCTCAAGAAAATACCTTTAGTTCGTGGCTAGTGGCATGGCGAGATAGTTGTAACTCATCAAGGGTACCATGAGCAGTTCGATAATACAGTGTGTAACCTGTCAAAGGTGCTCCGCCGTTATGCTCGGATTTCCAATGTAATAACACGCTGCTCGATGTAGAGCTAGTTACATACAATACAGGCGCACTGGGTGGAACTGTAATAGTAAATTTTAAATTGTGGTGTATTTTAGATTGGACTAATATTCTGCAAAAGAGTCTATATATAATATAAGTTGATTTAGCGATTATCTATTAAAACCTATTTAACAGAATATTATACAGCTTCGTCATTATGTAACAGCAATTATTATACATCATAATAGCTACGAACAAATGGATCAATAATTTGATATTAATCCTCTGTCTGCATATGGGTCTTTTTTTAACAGAAATGCGATTTCACTCTCAAATTTCTTCGAAATAAAGAAGAGATCAGAATTCGGTTCCCCCTTCTAAAATATCTTATTAAAAAACCTACTTAGTGATGTAATACAGACGAAGATTAATTTTGAATTTAAAAAAAAACCAGTAAAAAATATTAGATCGAACAAAGGGAGTAAAAATATGAATATAGATGGAGGATTACAATATTCTCTTGTATAAGAGTCCTACTTGCCTTTTAAAATTATGAAAATAAAGAAAATTTATCGCAATAATTACCTTGCACCGTGAGGGTATAATGCAGCTTGTCACTGCCTTGAGAGTTCTCCACCTGACAGGTATAATTTCCACTGTCCTGTGATTGCAGATTTGACAACACGAGTTCTCCGGTCGTTAAAATCTGCACGTTCCTGGTGGAATCGGTACGTATCTGTTCCGTAGTACTCTTGTACCAGTCTCTTGTCGGATCTCCGACTGCGTTGCATGCCAAAGTTGCTGAACCCCGCCATGGACGCACCACATGGCCGCCGAAGGACGTAATCCTGGCTGGCACACGATTCGTCGGTACTTGCGCCGCCACTCTCGAACTTTGACCCTCGCCCATTCGTGTGCTACCAGTCACCCAGAATTGATACTCGACGTGTTGCTGCAAATCAGTCGCCTCGAAATACGTGCTCGACGCCGGTAATGTCTTCTTGCCATGATTGAGCTCCTCTCGTCCGTCGACGACTCTATGGAATGTTCTTATTATCTGTACTTTGTCAAATATATATTTGAAAGGTTTTAATTCGCACAATAAATTTATTTTTTAAGATCTTATTTGACAAAAAACATTTTATACTTATATTAAAATGGTCCTTATTAATATTTTTTATGTTGAATTTTTAATAGTTAATTTAACATTAATGTGATTGTATTATTTGAATATTTTATGTTAAATTAATACTTAACAGGTTTTAGTGTTAAAATAACACAATTTGTAAGTAAGTGAATAATTAATATAAAAATAATATATTCTAAAATATAAAATAAATGAATAAAATGTGTTAATTTAACATATTATAAATGTTAATTTTATGGAGAAAAGTATGCTTTCAAATTTTGTTTAAAAACTGTCAGTATTATATTTTTTGTATTAATTTTTTTACATAACATTTGTGTTACTTCCTAACATATTCATTTTATGTTTAAATAAATACAAAAATTTAGGTAGATTAATTGGAACACGTGAAATGTGTAATTAAATTTAACATAAATTTTTCAACTGTGTAGAAAATTAATTATACAAAATATCTTAAATTGCAAGACCAGAAGTTTTTTTTGCAAAAGATAAAATACAAATTTTGATTTACTTATATATTTTTACTACCTTGTATAAAGATTGTATTTCGTAATAACTCCGTTTGGCTCAAGCGGTGGTAGCCATGAGATGAAAAGAGCTTGTGGTGAACTCACGACGACTTTAATATCAGCCGGACTGCCTGGCACTATATGAAAAAAGCAAAAAGAAAAAATTTGAAACTTTATCAAAGGAAAAGATTACTCCGAGATATTAAATAAATCACCGTCTTCCTCCGTCTGACAGTAAGTCGTAGCGGAAGGCACACCGTCGCCAATTCTGGTATAAGCCAAAACCTGGATAGTGTAATTGGTGTATCGTCTGAGCCCAGTTAAAACCGTTGTCAGAGCACTTGTTTTACGAACCTAATTATGAAAACAACTATTTAATTAAGATAGGAAAACATATAGAATAAATTAATTTGATAGGATATTCACCTCCATCTCGTCCACGCCTCGCCACGCGTCCGCCAAAATCGGTTCGTAATTTAATTTATAACCTTGGATGATACCATTGCTGTGAGTGCTGGGCGGGGGTTGCCAGGACACTTGCAAGGATTGGGAAGAAAGTGCCGCGCACCTCACATCTTCTGGTGGCATGTTGGGAACTACAAATAGTTATTTCCAAACGATTATTATCTTAGAAATTTATCTTAGAGAAATTTATCTTAGAGAAAAGAAAAGAATTTCAACGAAAGACTTAAAACTTCAATAATCACCATCTTCCAAGGTCTGCGTGATCAATGGTTCACACAAAGGTCCTGGCCCCACCTGATTATAAGCTCGAACGACAAGTGTATATCTGGTGTACGGCCTGAGATTTGTAAGTCGAAGCTCTCCGCCTCCTTCCTCTCCATCGCCCGAGACGGAGCTGAAGTTGTACGATGGATTGTTTGAGCTGAAATAACAATCTCCTGACTATGCTGCTCAATCTTCCGGTAAGGAATTTATCCACAATTATTGAAAAATTTATTTATATTTTTTCTTATTATTATATATCGAAATTGGTGTAATTTCAAATTTATTTTATTCCCCAACAAAAAATTAACAAGGAATTAAAGCCGAGCATGATTTAAGCATTTAATTATAATCAATCTTTTCATGTATTATTATCTTCATAATATAGTGATCAAAAATTAGCAACGAAGTTTTGTGTTTACAAATCATATTATATACTCAGGTAGCGAGCTGATGTTATTTGTCGTCATTTTCATAATAAAATTTTCATAATAAAATTAAAGATGTCATTTTGCTATTCAAATAATAATAAATAACGTCAGCTTATCTGGATAGTAATAACATATTTTTAACAATGTAAAAAAAACAGTCTTTAAAAAATGATAGTTACATCTTATTAAATATCAAAAAGATGTTGCATAAAAAGATTTTTATCAGTTGATGAATTAAAGATCGCTCTATTTGCTGTCTCGAAAGATTTATTCGGAAAGATGCGCGTCCAGCGTTGAAGCTTTCTAGAAACATTATTGTATCGAAGGTAAAGATGGCCATTTGGAATGTTAATTATTATTTAAAAAGGTATAACACTTCAGAATTCATTCTTTTTTTGTAAATAATGTAAATATACATTTTAATGATTTGATAAACGAAATTTTGTGGCCATTCCAGTAAAAGTTTTTTTAAAAATTATGTAAATCGGGACATTTTTCAGAAATATTGAGAAATTCTACATCTTTTCTTAAAATTTTTCATATATAAATTCTGAAATTCTCTAAAATTTTTCATTTTATAATGTCTGAAAAAATTTAATCTAAAATTTCTAAAAAATTAAAAATTTTTTCAAATTTTTCTTAGCGAAAAATCTTAAAATATTTCAAAATTTATATATATAAAGAATTCTAGAACAAATCGATATAGACTTTTTTGATAGTTCTAAAAGTGTCAATTTAAATGTTTCAATTTAATATAAAAAAATCCGAGAAATTTTATAAAAAAATTTTATAAAATTAATTAAAAATTTTGAAATTTATATAAAAAAATTCAAAGAAAAAATTTTTACCAGGACAAACTTTTTTATCATCCTATTTCTTCAAAATTTATCATTTAAATGTTTTACATTTTACACGATTAGCTATAATACTACTTACTTCGAATTAAATAGATATTCAGTTAGGATTTAATTTTTTTGTAATAATTATACCTCGTTTCCTTATAACCGACATTGAAACCTTGTATGTCACCATGACGAAGCTCCATTAAAGGTGGTGACCAAGTGACGAGAATTTCAGATGAGGAGAGAGGTCTGGCTGCGAGATTCATTGGCGGACCAGCTGGTTTCTGCGGTTCGGTTCTGACAAGAAGTTCCGCTGAGGGAACAGATCGGCCTGCTGGACCTTCCGCTATCACGCGTATGGTGTATCTCGTGGCGGGTTTTAAATCGTCGATTAATGCCGCATATGGTAAGGGTGGTCCAGTAAACTCTTGTTGTTGCCATATTCCGCCTAGCATTTTAATTTATAAGTATTAGAACTTTTCTTGAATATAATTTATTAAATTGAAAAACAATAAGTTTTTATTGAAGAAAATCGGAATAAGAGAATATTCAAAAAATTTATTAAATGATTAATTTATGAAAGAACTTAATATAGATATTTATTAAGTTAAATTGTATTCATTGATCTCATAATTTATTATTTCTTGTATCTTCTTTTATCACTTTACACATTTTTTTCA
>NW_017259206.1:1567961-1574289 GCF_001594045.1 Atta colombica
TATATATATATATATATATATATACAAAAAAAAATGTTTACATTGCCACAGTCAGAAATAATGATACTTTTCGCATAAATATATTTATTGATTGCGATAACTTTAAGATGAACACATCTTATTTACAGCCATAATCGTTAAGATGCCAGTCTTACGATTATCATAATCGTTCTTGTAAAAATGTATTGATGGGCAACGTTTGGTCGTAGCAATCATTTATTCCGTGTATAATAAGAAAGTGTATCAAAAATTTACATAGAATTATTATGGTAGACACCAAGATATAGTCTTGAATCAAAACTTTTGATCTATATTTGGTTCTTCTTTATTTATTTTATTGACTTGATGTAAAATAATATTTGCCAATTTACCTTCGCCCTCTTTATACTGAAGGATATATTTGGTGACCTCGCTAGTGTCCTGCGATTTATGCTGCCACTTAACGTTAATGCTGCGACTAGCCACCATGGCAGTTTCTAGGGCGCTCGGCGGTTGAGGCGGTTCTAAAACATATGAAATTCGATATTAATGCACTCGTGTGACGATATACGTGTATATAGCGCAAGAGTATTGCATTTGGAATTCAATTATTCTATATCGAGACGAATTGACCTATAAACCCATACCGTACCTTGCACGAGGAGTTGCACCAGTTGCTGATCGCGCCCGTAAAGATTGTTCGCTTGACAAAAGTACGCACCGCTGTCAGCTGCTTCCGCCGATGAGATTTGCAATTGCGCGATGACACCGTCCGGCGTTACTTCCTGCTTCACTGCGACGCTTTATAAATGAATTTATAAAAGTTCATTAAAGCTCTGTGAAAAGGGCGTAACTATGAAATATTCATGTATCGTCGCATCAAAAGTGATATGCTAATATTTTTGGTACAAACTCTATCTTTGAACAACAGCATTTCAGTATTCTCTTGTTAATAAACGGATTATATTTGACCCTTTTAATCGGGATATATATGGCTCTCGTGAATTTTTCAAGTGGATGCGTTTCACGTGCTTGCGTATGCTCCCTATTATCAGCCCGGAATGCATTATTAATACCGTCGCATCTCATTTGCTAAATTCCGCTCGACACGATCGATTTATCGACACTAACGTGCGGCTCGCAATTATAAACCATCCGTTCCATATCGAACGACACGATAATCTAACGAAAATCGCAGCGGGCGCAGAGATTTTGCTCCGTTTTAGTTAATTCATCATGATCGTATCGATTTTCACGCGCGTCGCTGTCAGTCCATTCTTCTCTATGATTCTATATGTATGGTTAATCTCGACTTACCGGTAATTCGTCGAGGGATTCAACTCGCTTTTACCACCTTTCAGCCAGGTAACGGTAACCGGCTTATCGCCGTGTACTTCGCAGTGTAACGTCGCCGTGTCCCCTTTCTTTACAGTAACAAGTCTTGAAGGCGCCGCGAAATATGGAGATGCTACACAGTCGTAAAATAATATAAAAAAAAATGTAAGTTCAATGATTTAGAATTTTAACATTTCAAATTAAATGTTTTACGTGAACGTTTCTGTGTTGTTAATATATATTAATACATATAATATCGAGTGAAATATTTAATTACAAAATGAATTGTGTGATGCACTTTACTCACAATTGACTTTTAATTGCACGACTTTGCCTAAACCGCTTCCAATGCCATTACTCGCATGGCACAGATAGAAGCCCTCTCTGTCTTCTTTCACGTGTTGCAGCAATAAAGTGCCGTTGCTAAGGATCTTGGTGTAAGTTCTTTCGCGCAACTCCTCGTAATCACCGGCTTTGCTTCCTGTTAACAAGTGCCCCGTGAGAAAGTCAAGCCGATTGGTGCTCAATTTATGTGAAAAAAATTCTATCGCGCTTTCTTGACTCTTAGAAAGAAATGATATTTTATAAATAACTGCACTACCGGAAATTGCAACGGCAAAAAATAGACATTTAATTAAGACGAAACTGTATTCCAAACACATACTGTCAACAAAATCTTCTTATGATGTCTTTTAAATAACTTTTAGACATGTATGTCCGAAATGACGTCTTTATGATGTTTTTATAAAGTTTTATTAGATATGCATGTCGTCTGAATGTTATCTTTCATGGGAACCGTATATAAACTTGAAGTTTAAGAAATCTACGTTAAATATTAACTTTTAACTCACGAAGGGAGTGATATGTATCAGCTATATACATACTTGAGCCTTCCCTATGAAAATGTGTGGTGAGGATGGCCGAAATGTGTGAGAAGGTGCGAAAGTGACAACTATGTGATTTATGGATATCTACCTTCTTTCAGCATACTATATTGAAGCGAGGCAGACGTTCCTAAGTCGCATAGCTGTCGCAATTTAGCCGCCTATCACACAGTTTTATAGAGAAGATTCACTCCAGTATGTATATTGTATAGAGTCATTACTGTATCGTGCAGTTTTAAAATGAAGATGGAATTTACTTCTCTGCTTCGTGAACAAATGGAATAAACTTGGATTGCAATACTATAGCATGATATTAGACAGTTATTCGATACTATTCCCAGAGAGGAAAATTAGGCTTAAATTCAAATTCACATGTAATTGAAAAAATTCAATTCACATGTAATGAACCGATATTAGATTATAAAATATATTATTAAAATTTAATATTTTCAACAAATTACGCAATAAATAATTTGAAATCTTATACTCTCATTTGTGTCCATATCGTTCCTTCTAACATATCTATAAATTGTGATTTTAACATAATATTTCTTTTTTGATACCGCGATTTCAATTTCCGACAATGTGATATTAGTAAGTAGTAAGACCCAGAATCATAGGCTTATTCAGTGAGCTCTATAATATACTAGAGCTTTCTCTATACTAAATTATACAACTGCAGCTCGATGGAGAAAAGGAAGGCAAGCAATATTAGTCTTTCTTTTTTTTACTTATGGTAGTAAAATAGCATTATCCAATTAACGAATTCATGACGAAGAAAACAGTACCAATTTTGCATTAGAGTGAGGCATTGAAACTCCTTCTCTCAATGGTTTGTTCCAGTATATTGTAGAACTAACTGGATTCACTTGTCAGCATTTTTTATCTGAATTCTGGGTAGCGATCATGTATTGGGTTGTCCGGAAAATTCGTGCCGATGTTGAAGGAAAATTGAAACGCAGAAGATTTAAATTTTAGTATACATTTATTAAATTATATAGGTTAGTCGGCACGAACTTTCCGGACAATCAAATACTTAACTTTTTCTTTAAAGCGGAAAAAGTGAAAATTTTTATGTATGTATTACACCGAAGTACAAGCTCATTTTTGTTCCTCATTATACATATTGTATATACACATAATTAATGTACATATATACATATTATATTAAAAATTTTCACTTTTCACGTTTCCGCCCTAGGAAAAAATTTACATGATCGTTATTCTGCTGAATGATCAATCATGTTATTTGATTGTGCGTGATAATTTATAAGAGTGAAATAAAACCAATCAATAAAAGCGAACTTGCTTCGCTTTTATTGATTGGTTTTATTTGAATAGAAAAAACTAATTGGCGAATATTGCAATAACTATGTTGTTGATTGATTTAAAATGTGTAAGTTGATTTAATTATGTAATTATGAGAGACAATTATTAATTTTTTGAGAAACACTAATAAAGTAATTTATGAAAGATCTCGCTCAAAAGGTTTTGAGGATCTCTGAATTTGAGTCCAGTTTCAGAATTTTAAAATTTAAGTTTCAAAAAAATAATCTGATTATCTGAAATTACTGATTTAGAAGATTCTTAGTACCTTTGAATATAACTCGAAAATATCGAATTTAAAAATTGTAACTTCTATGAAGGAGGATCTAGTGTCAGAGAATTTGTAATCAGAGTTTGAATGCCACTTTGAAAATTAATACTTTAACTGTTTACATAATACTGAAGAGCTTCAAATGAAGCGAAATTGAAATTTGACGTTACTTTGCAAATAAAACCAAGTTTTATAATAATCAAATTATTTTTTAAATTCTATTTGGCATATTGAATTTACCATTTTGAATTTTTATTTTTAATCTTAATTCGGATAAAGCATATTATTAAATTATCCTATAAGCCAAGGTTCATCGAGAGAGCGCAATTTATAAAATAAAAGGGGATCGATGACCTCAAATGATTATCAGTCTACAATAAGATTAATACAATTTTTGACAGGATGAGCCTATTATTTTTATTTATATCGTAATAGTATTATGAAATAAAGGATTGTTAAAAACGGGCCAATGTTTGTCATAAAAGTGTAAATAATAATAAAAGAAATAGTATTTTTTTTGTAAATTTTGACTTTCTGAATAAAATTATTAAAATATTTATACACGGAGAGAATTTTTTCTTAGAATTTATCTTGAAAATATGACAGTCGTGGGACAACATTGTTTATTTCGAAGAATTTTAATTTTAATTTCTCTTGTTTTTTATTAATAAAACTACAATAAAGTATAAAATAAGTTTGAACAATTTTACTAAAGTGCATGGTAAAAATCTTTAAAATATTGTAGTGTACCACAACTATCATATTTGCAGGGTAAATTTTGAAAGAAAATTCTCTCCGTGTAGCGTTTAAGAACATCTCGAAAATTCGAAAATTGAACAATATAAAAATTTCGATAAATACATTATTAGCTCAATTTTCGAGATGTTTCTTAAATGCTGAATTTTTTAATAATTTTATCATATCTAGAAGATAAAAATATACAAAAAACAGTACTTTTTTTATTTATATCTTTTGGGAAAAAATCCTTTTTTTTAACATCCTCCTTAATTTTCTTTGATACATAAATAAAGATTTGTGAAATAGTTGTGTAATAAAATCACTTTATTTGCAATAGTCTCACCGGTAGCTTTCTTCCACACGATCGTCGGCGTCGGGACGCCTTGCGCCTGGCAGTGCAGTGCGACGTGGCGATTCCTTTCGACGCTTACGTCAGTTGGCTCGACGATCCATCTGGGCGGCACTGTAATGTCAGAGACATTCGCTTTACATAGATCCATCACGTGTGCGCCAATTAAAATTTATTACGTCTTGCTTTACTGGTCGTTAGCGATTTAGAGACAGGTACGTTTTCATGATAGAGAAAAAGAGATAGAGTAAAAGAGATAGAAAAGAGCCGTGAAAAGCGCGGCGCAAAACGAAAGAGAGCTATCGTGAGCTCATGTCGCTTCGACGCGCAACGCGCGATTCTGCACGTCAAAGAGATCGAATCTCAAACGAGCTGATAAAAAGACGCGCGTGATAGAGAGAAAGAGAAAAAGAGATGCACTGAAAGAGATGGTCTCGCGCATGAAGCTACGCTATTCGTTTGATCTTCTCTCTTTGGAATGCACGCGTTTTCTATTTCCACGCGACTTTTCGCATTTTCTCGAATCTTCCGCATATGCACGCGATATATTCGCGGATATATCGCGCGATGAAGAAACTGATAAAGATACTAATAAGAGAAGATAGAGTGAGAATGAGAAGGTAAGTATGCGGATAGGGCAGAGTTGTGGAGAATCAGGGGGTCATGAATCGATGCGAGGCGTATTTCGCGGGTGTCAATTGATATATATATATATAAAGTCTCGTGTCATTCGCACGCCAGGCAGCAGCAGACAATTCACCTCTATGTTCAACACCGCAACAGGGTAACAAGGAAAGTGATAAGGGCAGGGGCAATCGATCATCTATTATCTGCAATGTTAATTCTCCTAGGAACTACCAATAAGAACAACGAAACGAAGGCATCTCTATATAATAGTGCGCGATAATAGTACGTATAACAGCTCTTAGTTCGTAAGACAAAAAAAGAAAAAAAAAAGAAGAAAACAGACGGATGCTTGGTCGTCGAAGTTTCTCGATCCCGGCGCGAGATTTTGCGTCGCGCATCGATTTGTCAACAAAGTCTCAAAGTGAGGGGTGGTTCTTGTACGATCAGGTGTATTGTTTGGCAAGGTTCTACTTCTTACTGTGGTGAAAAAAACGCTGCACAAGCGAGATACTGTGAGTGGGAGTTTCCAACGTTTTACAAGACGGCAAAGTATCGGCCACGCATCGATCGCGTGCGACAATATATAATATATATATAGATAGATAGATAGATATATAGATATATATGTATATAACATATGTAACGTGAGTATACAAATATACTCGAGCCCAAACGGTGGCGTGTGTGAAACAAGTAGAACTCTCGGAAAGAGGTACGCAAAGGGCAGGAAATGTTTGGATGCGGAACTCGTGAGGGTGGCGAATAATAATAATAATAATAATAATAATAATAATAATAATAATAATAATAACAATAATA
>NW_017259206.1:1574599-1584965 GCF_001594045.1 Atta colombica
TAATAATAACAATAATAATAATAATAATGATACCAATAATAACAATACATATGTATATATAAGTACCCGCGTCTAACGACTAGTTCAATAAAGTACGAATTTAATTAATGATATACGTACTACTAGCCTACATTTTTTACCGATCGCCGACGAGGCGGAGGACACGCGAGCTCGGGTATTCTTACGAGTTTAAGCTATTGTATCGAGTATCACGCTAGGAACTTGAAGTTTTATCGGTCGTCGACGAGCTTAAGGGCTTTTTATCGTTTTCTTAAGATCATTTTCTTACTTTTACGAAAGAGAGCTCGCGGGCGCGTTACGTGAGCGTCCGGCATCCTCGTGCCTCGTTGCGATGAAAGAAATATAAAAAAGAGAAAGAGACACGGACGAACAGAGAAAAAGAGAGAAAGGTAGTGAGAGACGGAGATAGAACGATAGAAATAGAGAGACAGAGAGCGAGAGAAAGTTTGGTGAGAAAGCATGCAGAAGTGAATAAAGGTTATCTTCCAACGAGCCCAAAGAAGAGCCAGCGCAAAGGTCGGTGAAGATTGATCGTGAGCGTAGTGGCACGTGCTCGCACTTGGGTGATCAAGATACTTCGATATATATATATATATATATATTATTTAAGTAATAATTTGATAAACGCACAGACACACACAGAGAAAAATATATACATTTATTTACATGTAAAATGTGATGCAGGCAATAGTGATCTACAACTACTGAAGTAAAGAGATCATGCCGAATAAAGTGTCGATGCTCACATACACGCACGCACGCAGGCCAGAAAAATCTTTTTTTTTTCGTATTTAGTTATTTGTAGCTGCAGTTGTTGCTGTTGTTGTAGTTGTTGTAGTTGAAACAAGTAAAAAATAAGGAAAGGTGCAAACTGTTACCTTTATTATTCGGTCAAGTCAAGCAAACCTCGGGGGTCCACGAGATACCGACGCATTCCCAGAGAGCCAAAGCAACGCAAATGTAATACACACACTGTGTCTAGGTAAGAAGGAGTATCGGATGGATCTGCGGGAGGGATTTGACAGATTTGAGGATGAAGTGGAAGAGACGGAGGATGGGAACTTAATGATCGTGATCTCGCCCGGAAGGTGAACGTGCTGTCACTCGAAATCTCGATGGTATCGTCTTTAAGCCGTGGAGCCAACGTGGAGTACAATCTCTCTAAATGTCACATCCTGGCGAGAACACAATTATGATGAACTATGGTGAAGCGGGACCGAGTTAATAAGCGCGATGATATGTCGATGGCGGTGGATGATGAAATGGCGACTAAGACTGGAGAACGAGGAACTATGGAATGGATATTCATTGGATGATGTTTTACCCCGACAAATTTCAGAATTAAATTTCACGGCATTACAAATACCTACATTGCAGATCGTTGAAAATTCATTTCACGTTTCTTTAATATTACCTGATGTCAACTATTTTATTATGGTAGGTTATTTAATTATTAGATGTATTGTATATGCGTATCTTAAAGTTAAGATATTAAAATTAATGCTTGTAGATTATAGGACTTAAACAATTTTACAATGTGATTGAAATTCTTCTAAATCTAGAAAAAATAATGATTAGAAATGTCATTGAACTTATATCGGGGTGAAACGATCGAGAGGAATGGCAAGGCGATTATTAGGAACGCTAGGAAAAGGGTTGGCGATCATCTAGTTACCTTTTACCTGTAGCTTGGCCGTGTACCTGACCTCGGCGGCGGGGTTCGCGGCGACGCAGGTATAGTCGCCGGAGTGCTCGGCCGCGAGATTCGTTATACTGAGAAGGCTCGAGTAGGGATCCAGTTGGGAGACATTTGCGACGGACGCCAGATTCGGCGGCAAGGGAAAGGGACTTTGGCCGTCTTTCAGCCAGGATATGGTCAAAGGTGGATCTCCCGCCGCGACCCCGCACACCGTCCGCGTCCGCATCCCCTCGGATAGTCCCTCTTGGAACGTAAATGGCTCAATAATAGGGGGTACTGGAAAAGGTCAAGAGAGAAGAGAGAACCATACGTGAGAGCAAGAAAAAGATGGCACCAAAAAACGCAAAAACCTTGTAATACCAGGTATACGTGTTCTTTTCATATATATATGCACAAATATATATATATAGATTTATACTGTGAGACGGTATGTGTATATATATATATTTTTCAGTTCTTTTTGCTTCTGTTCCTTCCGCTTCATATAAACAGTGGTACGTCCATGTATATATGTAGATATATATATATATAGAATATAATATGTATATATATGTAGAATATGTACAATAGAGGCAGTATAGTAACGTAGCAATGTAGAGGAGAGAGAGGGTGGCCCCGCCGCGGACCTGCCCCTGACGCCCTCACACCTTATACACTTAAATTGCATCGCACACTTGCGCGCAGCATCCGATCCTTTCCAATTAACGTGAGAGCGAGTCTTCATCTTTCCGAAGCTACCGCGTCGTTTCCTTCAAAATGCTTAATTATGTTTTAATATTTTTAGAGGAATAAAATGATTTTCTTCATGTCTATCTAAAACACTGTGACGAGCACCGCTAAAATTCAAAGACGTGGTAAAACGTGAAAGAGATAGTTGAACAAATATAATTGTAAACGTTTGGACGAAAAAAAGGAAACGTGCGGTGTCGCTCTCGAGAAGTCGAAGCGCAACTTCTTTAAGAGGACGTGTGGGAGAGGTAGAGGCGGGTATCGTGCATAAGGAAAAGTCACGCTAAGCGTGAGCAATCTTTAGTTACAAGTCACCAAGTCTCTACGTTCCTTGGTGACGAGAAGTCGACGAGGTCCCGTCGTGGATTTGCTTGGAAGCGCATCGTCGATGGCTTGAGATTTGATCTTTGTGTTCGAATGAAGCGTTCACAGCGCATTTTGCTGATCAATCCCGCATCCATGGATCAGAATATATAACAATAGCCATTGACGATAACGATGACGCAACTTCCATGTGCAGCTTCCATTTTCGAGCCCGGCCGATACGATTCGCACGCACGCAACGGGCACACACACGCACACGCAAAACTCGGGCGGTCAGGCGGTCGTCGGGCAAATTGTAGGGGGCCTAGAGGAGGATTACCATGAACCACAAGCCGCTGCGTGTGCGATACCTCTGCGGCCACGTTACGGGCCACACACGAGTAGTTGCCGTTGTGATCTGGAGATAAACTTTCAATCATCAGTATGCTATTGTATTGGTCCATATTGGTGACAGTGACACGTTCCGATGGCCCCATAGAACGTCCATCCTTGAGCCATGTGATGGACAGCGGCAGATCGCCTCTGGTCACCGAACACGTCAGAGTGGTGCGTTCGCCAAGATGCAGGTCGCGATCTGCCGTGAACGGGCTAATTTTGGGAGGAACTGGAATAATAACAACGAGACAGCTCGTGAGCGCACGTTACGTATATATAGACGGCAATCGGAAACATGGTTCGTGTCTCGGGCCTTCTTCCACGTAATCCTAAAACTTATCTACTACCCTTGATGACAGGGATCATACTCTGCATGACTTTGTATTTGTTCTTCATTTTCCAATCGATTATAATCCCTTATTTATTTTTCCAACGTCATGGATCCTTTCATCTTATCAGCACTCATCGCCAGGTTGCCATCTTCGATTGGAATGGTCCACCTGCGACAATTCGTTGCCATAGGAAATCGGAAATGAGGCCTTACCGATTACTGCGACGTCTCCGGATCTTCTGGCGCTGTGACCTTGCTTGTTCCTCGCCCAGCAGGTGTATACTCCAGCGTCACCCTTTTTCTGCACACTGCTGATCATCAGAGTGCCGTCCGTGAGTACTTTCTGACGCAGATCGTCCGGTAATTCACGATTAGCTCTCTCCCATTTTATTTCTTCAATTGGATATCCAGCCACCGGGCACTTTAAACGGAGAGTCTCACCGGCGACGGCGGTCACTTTCGGGATCAGGCGTATGTATGGAAGTCCTAGATAGACGGAACGTATTTCACGTTTATGTATATTTTTTTCAATATTTTTAGCTCGATAAGTCTCGAGCTGACGAGAAACTACAATAAGATCGGTAAACATTCGAATAAGCTAAAAACATTATTTAATCTCCTATAATGAAAATATTATTTTTACATAATATATGTAATGTAATATACTTTTTTAGATATTAAAATTTAACCTTCCGGAGCTGACGTCAAAATCTAACGTCAAAAATACAATTAATGACACAATTATTGGCCATTTTGATTCTTTAAAATTAATTAGTGCCTTTAATTAATGTATACTCATAGTAAATGGGTCTATGAAACTTATTTAATAGGTATGTTTATTAAAAGGCACTAATTAATTTCAAGGAATCAAAATACTTTTGTATAAAACATAATTCTTAGGATAAAGAGTTATAGTATTAATATTTTAATAAGAATAATATTCAAATTTGCAGATATAACATAAAAAAATTGAATTTTTTGACATTTTTTACAAAGAGATTTATAATTGATTGAGTTGAATAGATTCACGTCAGTTCCAGACAGTTAAATTTATAACATTTTCGCATTTTAATTAATGTCATATAATAGTTAAATGCTAGTCAGATTCTAATTTTGGCGAAAAGTGTGATTATATTACAGTTTATACAGTGATGATGATTTATGGTCATAAATTAGTGATAAGTCATTAATTATTGATGCGAGTACTCGATATCAAAAAGCGAGAGGCGAGCCACATATCTCTATGGTCAGTTTTGGTGCGGCTACACTGCGTGAAATTAATTACAATTTGTCTCACATTATACACGATGATAATTAACGGAAGGTACGCACCGTAAACATTCAGTCGTGCAGCATGTGTCACCTTTCCTGCGCGATTTTCGGCTGTGCAGGAATATTCACCTCCGTCCTCCACCATTACATGGCTTATATTGACGTGGGATATAACGTCGCCATGCACTGTCACGTATTGACCAATGACGAATCTTGCGTAAAAATCAATAAATTTTGATTTGAAATGCAATTTACGAATTAATTCGTTGTATTTGATAAATTTATAAAGGATGATTGAATATTCCACATGATATTTATAAAAAAATCAATACTTTTTTAGCAAACTCAAACTATATATATAATTCAAGAAATACATACATATATAATTCAAGAAAAACATTTAAAAAAAAACAAAACAAAGCAACAAATAATATGCATGTAGCATGGTGATACGCGAATAAAAAGCACAGTTGATTGTAATTAGGAATGAAAATCTAAATGATTCGATAGAAGTACATGTCATAATTGTAAGCTGAGAATGACTCTGGAGTCATTCTCAGCTTACAATTAGCGTTTAATAATAAGACTCGTTTTTACAATACATGATTACTTAAAGATTAAAGATTAAAAATTAAAGATTAAAAGTTACCAAGAAATTGAACAATAAAATTCATTCATGATCTTTAATCTTTAAGTAATCATATATTTTGAAAAGGGACCTGACAATATGGACACAAGAAGATTTTTTATTAGAGAAATATCACTAAAGACATATGACAAGTGCTGGAATAAACGTTAGTGGATATATGTTCCGCTCCAAATCAATATTTAACACAAAATTTCGAATCATAATATAAAAAATAATAATTTTGGTTACAATAAATATGTAAATAATTAGTAAAGACTGAGCAGTTAACATTAAGTCAAAATTAACAATTCTTCTTTATATTATATAATAATATGTTTGATTTAAATTAGAGGCGCCAACGAATATCGTCCATATTTTTCCACTTTTTTAACATGAAATAACGATTAGTAATCATGTTTCTCTATCGTAATAGCATCGCGGGCAATAACATCGGGGAGCCGTGTAATAAAAGCACAATAAAACTGAAGATGGAAAATGATACGTGGACCTTTCACGAGAAGCGCTTCGCATTTCTATCTGTTATCAGTCTGACGCGGGCTGGACAGGTCTCAAATCGGCGCAATCTCGTGAATCTCGGTGAGTGCACGTGAATCCCTGGCGTTATCGTTGCGCGTTATCGTTTAGAATTTGTCACGTTCCATTTCGATCAGGATGAGAATGAAACTATGGCCACCGGAAACTGCGTCCGGTAGCGAGCCAAGGGAAATTCGAACGACGGGGATGGAAAGCCGATGATAAAATGAGATACGAGGTCCGCGAGATGGTGGATCCTTTACGCCAATCTGTCATTAAACTAGACGCCGCCGCTGGGACTTGCGCATGTTACTCTTTCCGAGACAGTATACGCCATCCGCGCGATAAATATTCTCGTTTCTGTCGGGATATTACACGCAGAATTGGCTGTACGCGTATATACACGATCGCGAACGGCACCGTCAGAAATTATAGTTCAATTACGATAGTAGTATAAATGATGTTTGAGACTCCTCGCGCAATTTATGGTCCGTTCATCTTTTTATGTTAGGAACATTAATCTCAATAATTTTAGTTATTATTTTTTTCGAGTTCTATTAACAATATTAATAAATAATCATATAATAGGAAATATAAATGTAAATTAAGCTGAAGATGATAAATAAGACTGTGAAATGTTTGCCACATAAATAAGTTAAAAATGTCTATATAAATACAACGATGTAGACTTAGAGATAGAAGGAACAACAACATTTAGTCTGTAGAGTTAGATACTATATGGAAAAAACAGTTTTGTTAAAATATTTAAAAATTTAGCTTGATATAGATTTGAAAATAAATTTATTGAACTATTAAGATAGTAGAACGCTCAAACTAAAGAACTTTTTGCTTGATGAGATTCCTTGTACGTAATTATTTTGACGGTAATATATTTGACATTTATAACTAAAAGATATATATATAAAATTTAATACCACAATTACGTACAAATGATACTTATATTTTTCTTTCTTTCTTTCCACTTTCTGTTTTTTATGAGGTCATTAGTCACGCTAGTAAATTAAAAAATATCACTTCCCAAACGGAATAATAGCAAAAATATAGGCTATTTCAAAGAATTAGGACGAGCTTACCTTCCATTAGTCGGTAAGGGAAAACCGTCCAACGCCCATGATACTTGAGGTGTAGGATTTCCTGCGGCGGAACATTTTAAGGACACGGCAGGTCCTGGCTGGAGAGTCTGCTCGATGAATGAGTACAGGAGCACGGGCGGCGCGTCTGGAACGTTAATGTGTAAGGCGAGCTTAATTACGCGAAGGGAAACAAATTTATGCTGCTAACCGTTACCGTTAATCAAAGTTGCTAGAACACGAAAATACCTGAGAGCGATCGTTTAAAATATATAAAAGAAAAGGGGGAGGACATATTTCCATGATGCGGAATTAATATAAATTCGATATCGTGGATGAACCAATTCTTCTTGAAAATTACAAAGATATTTATTTTTTTTGTGCTTATTCCTGTTGGTGAATTTAAATTTATACGAGTTTAAATTTATATTGGTTAGGTATTTTTTAATCAATACGATTAAAAAGTTCTAAAAAATAAAAAAAAATTTCACGGAAAAAGATCTTATATGATACTTAACAGATAAAATCATCAAATATCAGAGAAAGAAGTCTTCAAATAAAATATTAATGAGAAAATAAATTACATTTTGTCAAATACATCCAAACAGACCAGCAGAGTGATATCATGCAATTCAAACTCGACATCAAAAAATAAAAATTCAAGCTAGAAGATTTTATCTTCATATGTCTGTATTCATTCCGATGTATTTATTTTGCTATGAATATGTGAACTACTAGTATAATCCACGCAAGCACTGCTACTCGGCAATAAACCGTTATACTTAGTACAGCGGGAGTTAAACGAAGGAGCGAGCCAGTGAAAAAAGGCGAGCGAGGGCATACGATATCCTGATCTTGAAAGCCGCCACGCCCAGCGCGATGGAATACGAGAGACAATGGGCTCACCGTCATGGAAGCGCCACGCAGATATTTCTCTTTTCTTCGTCGATATTGCTCCAGAGTAACACGATCAGAGTCAAACAGAATCTATCGCGCCAAGTCTGAGAGAGAAAGAGCGAGAAAAGAAATTTCCGTATGGATTTTCATGAGAGAGCACAAGCTCGGAATTGACCGTGTCGATGTTTCCGACTGCGCCCGTAATTAAAAGCGTCGATTCTGCCATCATTAAAAAAAGCTCCGCTGTCGCGAGAGGTAGGATGTGACTCCGCTCTTAAGAAACGAAAAAGGAAGAAGAGTCTTATCGTTCAAATGAATGCCGGAATCCTCATCGTGCTCGCGAATCCATGCACAAATTGATGAATCTCGTCTCGATTCCTCTCGGTGATCATTGCGGCGTACTCGTAATCGCATCATCGCGGCTCTTTCACTTCCGGTCGATGAGATAGAATTTTAAGTGACGTCAGTATTACAATATCTTGGAAGAAGATGTTCGCCGCTCAACGGGATCGTCTTTTACCGCTTTTACGTTGATTGTGTCCCGCGAATAATTAATATCCATTGTCATCTCAACGTCTGTCAAAGTGTGCATGTTCTTAGACAAAATAATGAAAGTTATAGTAGAAATATCGACATGCGATATATTCATTCGCGTATAATTATTATTATATTCCGATATAGTATTCGAAATCCTTTTTTTTGTAACGCGATCAGAATTTTACTGCAATAGGGTATATAATAATTGGATTTATATTTCTTTTATTTTTCTCTGGTATTCGCGACATCATCGCAGCCATTTCCAGTGAAGCAATATAAAAACGGCAAATTAAAGCACTCGGACGTTAGTCGAATCGGTAAAAACGCGCGTTGCGAGCACACACAGACGGTTTCGCTTGAAACACGAGGAATTCATTTTGAGTAATTTGGCAGTTCTGTTCGCTCGAGGAAATGACTTTTCTGCCGTCGCTTCTATTCTACTACGTACCATAGAATTCGCGCATTTGTTCAAACGCTTGAAATTGTAGCGAGTGGAATTTTATGTATAGTAGCGATACACGATATTCATTCGTGAATTTCACATGCATTACTACTAGTAGTACTAGAGAAAAAAGAAAGAGGAGAAAAAGAGAAAGAGAGAGAGAGATTTGAAAGATTTAAAAATTAATTTTCCCATCTGACAGTCACAGAGAGAGAAGAGATTTCCGGAAATTAAATCATTAATAATCAATCATCGACATCGATTTTATAATAGCAGCGACATTTTGCGCAAATCACTTCCTTCTCCATCAATCGCAAGATGATTGAATCAATAAAACGTCCGCTAATCGCAAAAACTCCAGTAACCAGGTCAATATCGTACGCGTGTTACTACGTCAAGCGAATTTTACGAATGAGAGGTGCTTGAATTTCGCAAAATGTACCTCGTACAATTTGTGCTCTCTTCGGTCTGGGAAATGACTCGTTTTTTTTTTAACAACCGCTCAAGTTTCGACTGGGCCGCAATGCCAGGCTGCTTTTCTCATCCTCGCGCACGGCAAAATTGCATCGGAGATAGCTTTGCCCCACTCGCTCGCGGAAGCCAGGGTGTCCTTGCCGTTGGCGCTCGCTCAAATTCTCTTTGACGTAAATTCCGTGCATTACTGACGCTGACGAGCGAGAGACACTAACTTCATTGTTGTTTCAAAGGCCTCTCCACCCTGTTGGTCGCCCTACCCTGACACTAACACTCCCAGAACGACTGGTCTAGATATACGGGGTGTGTCCGGTCACGGTGCGGCGCATTATTTATATATTAACGACAGGTTCTTAAATGAATAGTTCGCGAATACTTTATAAATATCCATCGCTCTCGCCGCGACACTTTTGAAAATTTTCATCGTCGAATATTTGGAAGCAAAATTCGGAATTAAATATCTGCTAAAGCACAATCCATTGGAGGCTAATTAAGTCGCTGACAAAGTTTAATTTATGAAAAGGAAAACTTCTTGGTATTCTATATTAAATATTTATGTAATTGAAGTTGTAAAATTCTAATTAACTGAAGAAAAGTACAGAAGAGAAAACTCAACTTCAAATTCATCGATTATCTATTATTAAGATCGATATCTCGTAAGAAATGGACGAGAGAACGATAAACTCGTTGAAGTGCTACGATGCGAGGATGGGAGTGTACAGCTGCAAAACGAGGTAAAAGCGTTGTAAAAGAAGATT
Source organism: Atta colombica (assembly GCF_001594045.1). NCBI lineage: Eukaryota > Metazoa > Arthropoda > Insecta > Hymenoptera > Formicidae > Atta > Atta colombica. Next base: position 1,584,712 of record NW_017259206.1, read on the forward strand.
CCTCTCCACTTCAAAGTGATGCCTACCCTTCGACCGGTAGCCCGGCATGCGGCAGCAGCCGCCTCTTTGCCGAGTAATCGAGTTCTGTGTAACTTGATAGGTAGTATAACGCAGGCTGTCGATCGGTGCGCAATGTCTTCTCTCTCGCTGGGACACCTTTGACAGCGCCTTTCGAGGATGACACGAGAGTGAGAGCAAGAGAGAGAGAGAGAGAGAGAGAGAGAGAGAGAGAGAGAGAGAGAGAGAGAGAGAGA
>NW_017259206.1:1585065-1606489 GCF_001594045.1 Atta colombica
TCAATATCCTGGTGCAAGGAGATCGAACCACCGTACTAAACGTCTTCGTTATTGTATGGGTTATCTCTGGAGATAATACTTATACTCATGATCGGAACATTGTATTATTAGTACTTTCCGTAAATCGTGAAACAAACGATTGTTACACCGACCTTTAATAGTAAATGTATTTTAATCGACGAAATGTCTCTTCTTCGCTCGAGTGGAGGGTTGCTCTCCCCCACGTCACTGGGGTTAAAATTAAACTATCCTTATATATCTACATAAAGTTGTTTCTCGCCAAGACAAGCATGATACTCTCCCGTAATGCTTTCAAATTAGTTAAAGCACTTAACCCTTTGGTGTTATTTCAATACAGCATAGGTTTATATAATACTCGATTCATTCTTTTACTTTGTTATGCTATAATTTGTTTTTTATTAAGAAGTGTGATATATATATATATATTTTTTTCTTGTTTATACTATTATGCGTTTCGATTAAAAAAAACTTGAAACTTGTTATAATATGTTTATTCTTATGCAATATTTTTATACAATATTTCTGTGATATATATGTGATAAAATGCTATAAAGTGGCATTGAAGAATTAATATGTTTATTCAATTTCAAGTGTAACTTAAAAATATTGAATATACTGTTGCACATTAAAGTAATTTATGTTGATATCAATCTCTTAAATTAAATAACATTTCGTTATTTTTCACGTATGTTAAAATGTAAATTAATCCATTTCTGTGATTAGTTTTAAAATAAACATATTAACGTACGCACTTAGTAAATATTAAAGAACCAAATTTAATATATTTTCTTGAGAAAATGTTTAACCTTATTATTTTAATTAATAATATATTGAATAAAAGTAATAGCGCGCGCGATCTACATAATAATTAAAAATAATTCAAATTAGAATTATAAATTGGCATTGAATTTAATTTAGGGTACAGTGTATCCTACAAAAATTTTCTAATTATTTCGTATTTCTATTATTTTTGATGTTTTTCCATTAACACATCATATTTATTCTAAAATTCAAATTTGTGGAACTTCCCCGGGTATATCTGTGATTCGTAACAGGAAGACGGAAAAAGTATTTACATACCGCCTAGTTGAAGTTCCGCTGATGCTTGAGCTGTATCGCCTTCCGACCTTCTCACAATGCATTGATACATGCCGCGGTCTTCCCTTCCAATTCCGTTGAGCTTCAGTAATTCCGATTGCCTTCCTGTCCCTGGAAGTTGCCGGCCGTCCTTGTACCATGTGATAAAGTGCGGTCCAGCCTGCGGATGCGTGCCGACCTCGCATCTGAACTCGGCGTTGCCACCTAAGTGAACACTGAGCAACGGAGGCGTCACTTCCACGTGAAGAGGCGCCGTCACAATTAACCTATACAATTTAAAAATTTGTGTTAAATTCAATACATTTTACGTGTCCCAAACAGTCAGTCCAAAAACATACAAATATTATGTAAAAATTTAATATAAATCATATACACTGATACAATTTATAAATAAATTATGGAAATATATTTCTTCATTTCTATAAATTAATATTTATAATGTGTTAAATTAACATTTTATTTATTTATCTTAAAATTTATGTTTTACTATACATAATTTTTATGTCAATTGTGCACTTACTCATAAATTGTGTTATATTTTAATATTAAGAAATGTTGAATATCAATTTAATATAAAATGTTCAAATAACACAAAAAAATCACACTATATTAACATTCGGATATATATTACGAAAATTTTGACAAGAGTTAATTTTAATACAAATGCTAAATGTTTTTTTACGGTGTAGAGTTGCAACAAGAACATCAATATTATTTATTGAAAATTGATAAATTTATTAGGTATACAACTTTGCTTCCGCCGTTTTTTTTTCGAAATTCGAGGCTTTATTGTAAAAAACTGGTTATACATTTATGATTCAAAGTATTGTCCATCGCTGGCCACTACTTTCTCCCATCTTTCGGGTAGCGTACGAATCCCGCGTCGAAAAAACTGGTCATCTTTTACGGCGGGTGGGGTAGGACTTCCCATTTCAACGTTTCCAAGTATGTCTTGATCACTTTCGCAACATGGGGTCGAGCATTATCATGCTGCAAAATCACTTTATCGTGTCTCTCGTTGTATTGCGGCCGTTTGTCTTTCAATGCTCGGCTCAAACGCATCAATTGCGTTCGATACCGATCGCCTGTGATTGTTTCATCGATTTTAACAGTTCATAATACACTACGCCGAGCTGGTCCCACCAAACATGAAACCAAGAGCATGACCTTGGAGCCGTGAATATCCGGTTTGGCCGTCGATGTGGAAACATAGCCGGGAACTCCCCATGATTTTCTGCTCTTGGGATTATCGTAATGAACCCATTTTTCGTTCCCAGTCACAATGCGATGTGAAATCCCTTCCGTCTTTGCCTTTCAAGCAGCTGTTCACAAGCAAACAAACGCCGTTCAACATCTCTCGGCTTCAATTCGTACGGCACCCAATTTCCTTGCTTCTGAATCATTCCCATGGCTTTGAGGCGTTTTGAAATGGCTTGTTGAGTCACTCCCAATGATCGTGCCAATTCTTCTTGATTTTGACACGAGTCTTGCTCAAGTAATGCCTCCAATTCTGCATCTTCGAAAACCTTCTCTCTTCTACCGCTATGTCGGTCTTCGACAAAATCACCGTTCTTCAAGCATTGAAACCACTCACGACACGTTCTTTCACTAATAGCGACCTCACCATAAGTATTTGAGAGCATTCGATGAGCCTCAGCCGCAGATTTCTTCATATTGAAGCAAAAAATTAAAACCTCCCGCAAATGACGAGAATTTGGCTCGTAAACTGACATTTTCAATCGAGAATAACTTTATGATGCAGACACAAATCGACTAATGTTTCTATGGGGTTATGTTGACAGATGCCCAAGTTTATTGTATGACGTCTATGATCTATTTATTTCGACCACCACTTACCGCTAAAGCCATCTATAGGAAAACGGCGGAAGCAAAGTTGTACATCGAATAGCATTACGAAATGGCGTAATGTAACGATTAAAATAATGTAATTGAAACGCACGAAAATGGATAATAAATGGATTTTAGATAATGCAATAAAGTTGATATTTGAGAAATAATTTATTTGAACTTTTAACTTCCATTACCTGATCTCAGCGCTCGCTTCGCCACCAGGATTAGAAGCGGAGCAACGATATATACCGCTGTCTTCTAACGTTACTGCTTCGATGGCCAACACAGAACCAAGAAGTCTGGTTCTAGGTCCAGAGAGTACCAACATTGGCTCTGCTCCTGTTTGCGCAAACCATCTGCGAACAAAAATGCTTTCAACTTAGTAACCATAAACATTATTACACTTTTTTTTTAGAAATTCACGATCTCAGCTTGTATGTGGATGGAATAAGCTTTTAGGAGATACTTATATATTATATGAGTAAATTACAAATAAAATTAAAAATATATTGCGTTATATCTGCTACAATAATATAACTTAATAATTGTTATAAAGAAAAATAATAATATAAAGAAAAAATATTGTGTTATATTTTAATATTAAGAAATGTTGAATATCAATTTAATATAAAATGTTCAAATAACACAAAAAAATCACATTATATTAACATTCGATATATATTTTGACAAGAAAATTTTGACAAGAGTTAATTTTAATACAAATGCTAAATGTTATACTTTAAAAAAATTTGTTCTTTTATAATATAATCAATTATTACGCCAAAATTGAATTTTAAGATATAATATTCTAAAATCTTAATGAGATTCAAAATCAAGACATCCAAATTTATTTCCTAGAATTTTTCATTTTCTGGATTGTGTTGTTGATAAAGCAAATGAACATACACTTAATGCTTTAAAATATAGAAATATAATTAAAAAAAACTCTCATTTTTAAGATTGTTAGCAATCAGGAAAACAGAAAAAATCAGGGAAAATCAGAAAAAGTCAGGGAAAAAATGGTCAAGAAAAAGTAAGAAAAGTCAAGAAATCGAGGAATTTATTAATCTAAAATAAAATTATTGTAATATCAAGTTCTATATGTTTAAATTTTACTTTTTCAAAAACTATTAAATAGAATTTTTTAATTATTTAAAGAAATAATGTAAATTTTTTATAGATTTTAATTTTATATTAAGCAATATGTATTGGGTTTTCCGGAAAGTTCGTGCCGATTTTGAAGGAAAATTAAAAGGCAGAAGATTAAAATTTTTAATTTCAAATTTATTAAATTTAAATCTTTTGTGGCACGAACTTTCCGGACAATCCAATAGAAAACCATTAACAGATAAATTGAAAAAGAAAACTACAAATTATGCAGAGCAAGATTGAAAAAAAGTTATACAGAATATTTACAATACTTCAATAATCATGTATTTTTCAAACGGAACGGATTTATTGGGAGAGATATTTCATTTCCGTTTCATTTTATCTCTACATTGTATGATAAAATACATATTGTTGAACTTTTCAAAATTATGTTATGTAATTAGTTAAAGTAAAACATTTCTAATTAAGATTGTAATTAGAATTTAGTATTTTAATGAGATGATTAAATCTTAATAAGTAATAAGTAAAACAAAGACAAAATATTTGCCGTTTTTATAATTTATTCGTTTTTGAATGTATATGCCGGTAATCATATTGTAAGTTGTATTATACATTGTATTTGTTATTTATATTTTTTTTAAACTTATTTTTACAAGTAATTCTTCATTTTATTCTTATGGATAATTTTTTGTATATATCCATGATCTCTTTAAAGAAAAGTGACACTCAATACGATTCTTTATTTTTATTTTCAAAGGAAAATTTAGTCAAAGAAAAGTCAAGGAATAAGGTAAACGTTCCAGTGGCATCTAACACACAAAATTTATTATTATTAATTAATCTCTCTCTCTCTCTCTCTCTCTCTCTCTCTCTCTCTCTCTCAAATGAATTTTTTGTCACAATATTATAATTTATTGTATTTTAAAGATACAATTAAATTATACGCTTTACTATAATTAAATTATAGTATTATATTTAAAAAAGCATTTTTATAAATTATAGCATTATATTTTAAAAAATACTTAATAATAATGTAAACAAATACAGTTTAAATATGCGGACATAGGTATATGTCTGGTTACCCGGACGTTTACCTTATTTATGTTCTATTTCATTAACAATTCTGTATTTTGCTAAATGAAAATTATATATTATTGTTTATGTGGATTATAATGCAAATATATGGAGGCAGATTCAAAAGATTTAAAGTGTCACCTCAAATGTCATTTATATTGTAATACAATTTCTATTATTGTATATACTCATCAATCGCACATATAATATTCTATCGCGTTCGCTTGTAACGTTCGCCAAGTTTGTCGCATAATTGATTTTCAGGAGTTGTTACAATGCAATGAGTTCAAGTGTTCAATGACAGCGTTTTGACTGACACAATCTCCAAATAGTCTTTCTTGCTCTTCCATTCTCGTTTTCCAAACACTTTGCTCGTGCCCCCTTTCTGTCTCTTGCACTCTACCTCGTTGACGAATAATTTTTCATCGAAAAGGCAAAACAGTTGGCGTCGCAAAGAGGTAGCGAGAAAGGAGGGAGTCAATTTCGTCATGGCTTTTCAAATACGTCGACCTAGAAACGACATCCAACAGCGTTTATCCCTAAGATCTCTTGTCTCTATGCAGTTACTGATAGTTTCTGATCAGACAGAGTACCTCGCAGAGCACGTTTCGGACTTTGGATCGTTCAGAGACATTTAAGGGTTTTTTCTCGTCTTCATTTATAATTTAAAGAAGAATTTTATTTGATATCTAATTCGAGATCAGAAATTTGACAATGCTGCGAGAATTTTATGAAAAATTTTTGTGAGAAATTTGAGAGTTACGTAGGCTGTATGAGAAATTGTCCAATGTTTAAGAGAAAGTATTATTATACAACGTATTATTTCTAAAAATATGAGAGAATGAAGGAATTGCGAACATGAGATAAACGCGAATGATTGCAATATATTACAGTAGCGCAATAACTTCTCATTGTTCGCATCCAATGATAGTCCAATATATGTTATACGTACTATAACATGTGATCATAGAATGCATAATCGTTTAAAGATAATATCATTGTTTTTGATGATTTTGATGATGGGAGATTGAGAGAATTGCAAATTCTTAAAAGAAAAGTTAAAGTTGATGATTATTTATCAACTATACAATATTCTTTATTTAAAGAATATTAATTAACTTTAAACTACAATAATTAATATTTATATATAATAATATAAATTGGGGCTATGAATTCAGGATGTTATGTGAGTAAGACTTTTTTATAAACAATCAAAATTTATATACAATATTATATACAATTAATTTATATACAATTAATGTAAGTAAAATTAATATATATAAATTCTAATCATACAATAAATGCATAAAATAGGCGTTTATTGTATGATTAATTTGCGAATTTGCCAATCTTGTGCCATTACTTAACATTTTAAATTTTGATTTAACATTGAGAATGATCCGATAGAATTCGAAATATCTGTTCGAATATTATTGTGTATATAAATTTTGATTATTTATAAAAAAATCTGATTCATATAACATCCTAAGTGTTCATTTTATATCATTTAATCTGTTAAATTATTGAACCGTTTTCTTTTCTGAATTTTAATATTTATATACTACTAATATAAATCTATTCATCAATACGAACAATAATTTTATTGGACCGTATGTATGAAAACAATAGGAAATGAAATCAATAGGAATAGAAAATACAGGTCCATAAGTTGAAGCTGGAGCTTTAATGCTTAAATAATTCAATGAATTTGTATTTACTATATATTAATATTAATATAATATATAATAATTTGTATTTACTATATGTACAATACATGTACATATTTGTAGTCATCTTAACTATGTCAAATTAATTTTTTTGGACTTAAAAAGAGAGCTAAACTACAGAGATAACATCACAATTAAATTTTGAAGTTCAATAGGCATCTGTTAAAGAGATCTTAATATGCTGGAAATTTGTAAATAAATTTATTTACAGATAGAATTAAATTAAAATAACGTAGTATAATTTTTACAATTAAAATGTACCAATATGATAGAAAATTTTTAAGGCAGATTCTGTACTCTATACAAATTTCTTTGTATTGTAGTAAGTATCTATAATACGAATATGTATTATAGCTAACTTGCTCCCTTGGAATAAATTGATATATATATCACGGTGTAAATTGATAAACTATGATAAACTTCATATTAATAAAAATATAACAAAAATAAAATAGATAATAAACATGTACTTGTAAGTAAAGATTGAAGAATACTTTTTTAAAATTATTTTGTAATAAATAGCAAAATGTATTATAAAAAAAAACAAATATAAATTATTTTATTTCTAGGTTATTTTAAAATAGAAATATAAAGCGTTTTATAAGTTAAGTTGTAATTGAATATTCACACGCGTGGTGATAGTAAGTCAAACTAATCTTTCTCTAAAAATATCTAACATAGCTCATCTAAATTTTACTCATTTCATTATTATAAATTACTGTTATTATTCAAAACAATGTCATATAGTAATAGATATTTTTCTTAATATTCTTGAGGCTCCCATGAGTGTTTTCTATATAAAGATTATGTGTTTTGCGGGTTTCTTCCGTGTTTAAATCCATTCTTGGAATGCCAATGTTTCGTGAACCTTGCAGTCCACTTCATCAGGGCGAGGAGCAACCTGATATAGTATCACGTTGACATTCCAAGAATGGATCTGACCATGGAAGAAACGCGTAAATAATTTTTATTTAGACATTTTTCTTTTTTACTAATAATGTATTTAGATTTACTTTTTTAAATCGAAGAACATTAATATGAAATTATGAAATGTTGAATAATTTATTTGCCTTCTCTTAAATATAGATTTTTCCTAGATTTTTCTATTGTAATACTTGTTTTTTAGTTTAAATGAAATTTAAGGAAATGTATCTATGTTATAAAACAGATATTTTGCAGCAACTCGTTTCCATTTGTACGCTTCGATAATCGCGTACGACGTATTAACGGTTTTTCAAATATTTGACTTTTCCATTATTTCTTCCACCGTAAATACATAAACTGAACGCGATACTGATTTGCCTCTTGTGCTGACGAGTCCCAGTCTCTATTTTTATCTAAATTATTATTATTAATATTATATATTATTGATCGTTTACCGATTTATTATTAATATTTGAGAACATTATGGATATAAATTTAATCGCACACACATAGACACACACACACACACACACACACACACACACACACACACACACACACGCACGCACACGCACGCACACACACGCACACACACGCACACACACACACACAGACAGAATTTTCTAAAAAAGTAAATAGAAATTAAATAAATATTAAACGAAATAAGTATTTTATGTAACTTTATTTGATTACGTAACATTATGACAATATTTCTAAAAAATGAAGATTTTAATTAATACAACGTTTTTTTTATTGCGTGTTTTCAATGGAATTACATATTTAAAAGTAAAGAATAGTTATTAAAAAAGAAAGAAAATATGTTATGTATTAAATCAAAACATATCCACACAATTTTACAACAATTCATTTTTAATCGTTGAGGTAAAAAACTTCCAGATGGCTATTCCCAAGTTAAAATAATTCCATTTATATGTCTTAATTTAGAAATGATGTCTCAAATTTAAATAAATATTATACCTTTTTTATGAATATCAGTTCTTACTAAACTATTTGTAATGTATTTTATTAAGATTGTAATGTTCGACAGTAAATGGAAATTTAAATATCCATGTAAAGATTCAGTTGGAAAGTTAGTCGATAGGATCTGGATAGCCGAGTCGTTAGAAGAGACAGAGGAGTTCGGAAGTACGGTACGGCGTGTCGTAAAAGTACTTAAAAGTTGCGCGTGTCCATGGGAATTCAATAAATTCTACGAGTTCCGGAGAGAGGATCTTATCCGTGCGATTTGTCCGGGCACTTTCGAATCGATCGGCCCGTGTGCAGCGACAGTTATTCGCGCGATATATCGAGTGTCGGGATGTATCAGTGTCGCATAAATCTTGCGACAAATTTACGGTGCGCCACTCGTACATATATGCGCGCATATAAATTCGTATAATACATTCCTCGTGGGCGCGAGGCGGGACCCGAGAGCGTGAGTCTTAATAACGTGGTAATATTTCACAAGTGGAATCGCCGCACTGCGCGATACACACGTTTTGGTCTCGCGAGACAATCGACCGCCCCTCAGGGAAGGTAGACGACTTGAAACGTATTATATGAATGTATTTTTCGTAGAAGAACTATGGCCTGGCGCGGCGTGGCGCGGCTCTGCCCAACCATCTCTGTCGCGATATTGCCAATAAATTTTCATTTCGCCGAGCATTTGCCGGGCTACATCCGCAGTCTCGGAGGAGAAGAAAAGAGCGGACACGGTGAGGAAAGTGTCTTTCATTCCGTACCATCCGGAATGCAGATTGCTTTAACCTTTCTCGGTCCTGTTTCTCTTGGAAAAGATTTTCTCTCTAAAGTTTTATTGGATATTTTTTATTAAAATTTTTATTATTTTTTTATTAAAATTCTGCTCTAAAATTTCGGAATGCATTGGGAAAGTCAATCATTCCTTTTATTATATAATTCCTTTTTCATCTACTGTTTATTCCGACTATCTTTTCGTATGACTCCATTGTGTACGAACGGCACAAACTGATCCCGTTTATGCGACAAATGTGCAAATATTTTTCCCACAAGCAAAAAATGTAGTATCGTGTATCGGATGTAACGACTTGCCGCGTGTATCGGGAATGCAGACAGGTAAAAGACCGTTTGTCAAATTCTCCGCTCTGTAAAGTGGCAAAAGATAAAGTACTGCGTTCGATTGTAGCTACGGTGGAGAAGTGGGGAAAACTCGCTCTCGAATGGAAAACGCGAGTCGATGAGAGAGAGAATCTCTCTCTCTCCTCGAGTCGAGGCGACATGGAGAACTTCCGATTGTGCTACCCTTTCGCGAGGCTTCACGATCGAGTACTCCAACTTTTTCCTGATCAAAATCGCGTGCTCCTTCCTCCCCTCTCCCGCTCTCTCTCTTTCGAGCACTTTGCCGCTCCTCTTTGCCCTTTTTTCCTCCTTCATTTCTCGCCGAGCATCATCAGTCCTTTTTCCCTCCTCGAATCTCAACCGTTCTGGAGGAGATAGAAGAAGAATTAAAGGAAAGGATTGTCCTCATACACACCCGCACTCCTTTTCATTCTGTCTTCAGAGGAGATGTGAAATGCTTCAAAGCAGCATCGCGTACGAAACGATAGTGGCTCGCGCGCATTTGTGTTCATCCCTCGAGTGTCGATTTCCGGTGCACACAAAGGCACTCGTCATTCATCTTTGTATCATCCGTTATGAGATGTTCGAAAGACGACGATCTCTGGCAAATGGACGGAGTGCTTCTTTCCTTTCTTTCTCTCTGTAGTATGTTGTACGACAGCAATAACGAATAAATCCATTCTTTGTGCGCGAGTAACGAAAGGCGATCTTTCGCTTCGCTTTTCCGCGAGATTACTCTGTAATGAGAAAAACCGCGAGGAAACGCACGAGGTACTATATTTCTTTTGCTACGCTTTGGTTATACGAGATTCTACAACGGATGGACATTATTTAAAACGACAGTGATTCTATATAATGGCATAATAATACACGATATGTATCCTGTTTCATTTCGATTAATATATTTTTATATTTCTTATAAAACCAACAGATAATGGTTCTTATTATTGCGACGGTATAAATGTTGCGAATGAAGAGCTTTTCTTATAATGTTTTCATAAGTGTAAAAAAGTGAATGTTACGCATCTTTTTGATATGAATTTCAATTTCTTTTAATTTTTCATTATTTATATATTTACGTGGAAAATGTCCAAGCCAGCTAAGAGTAATCCCGCCAGCTCTATAATTTGCTATATATTGTGTACAATATGTACGAATGTGCTATTTATACATATTATTAATGCATTAGGTTTCATAATTAAAACAATTTTTGCATTTATCTTTATCTAAACGATATATAGAATATAACAATTGAAGAACTGACTTCCAAAGTGTATTTTGTTTAAAATTTTATTTTTTGAGTTATAGATAGCGATATGTTCAGTGTTGAAAGACTCCTATTATAAGCTCTAGGATATTCAAAAAACATTTCTTTATCGTCAATTTATGTTCTTAAAAAATCTAGACATTCGAAGTGCATTATATCTTTTAACTAGAGACAAACAAAATGCATTTGTAACATTACATTTTTAACATTTTTAGCAATTGTTTAGCAATTTTGTTTAACATTTCACATCCTACTGATTATTATTCTTTATAAAACGCTGATAGTTTTCTTTCTCGTTTTCTGAAAATAATAATTATAAATATTAATTATAAATTTTAATACGAAACATATCTTGAAAATCTGCTCTTCAGTTGTAAAACATTAAAAAAAAAACGAAAAATTATGATATAATGTTGGATATCAGAAACACTCGACGCGAATAAGTTAATAAAAACTACATAATACAAAGTTAATGTTAAGTTAAAGATCATTATTTTCTTCCATAGTCTGTATTTTTTATATGTTAGTTGCGTTTTATACATTTAATATAAATGCAAGCATTTTATATCTAAGCGTATGAATGTCGAAGATAGTATTTCAACTTCTCTACACGTCTTGGAAAACAAGAAATTAATCATCATAGAAGAAGCACGGTACATGCAATCGTAATAAATTTAACGAAAATATATTTGTCTCATTTTACAAAAGAAAAATCACCCAAAATCACACAAAAACCATAGTAGTAGAGAAATTATTATTTTATAATCATAACATTAATGCCTAAGATCATACAAATAATTTAATTAAAAATTTCATGACTTTCAATGTCAATTTTTTGCAAATACTTGAATATTGCATCGCTACTTGTTCATAAATTATGAAGTATAAGTACTAAAATATATTTAAAGTTAGACAAAATTCGTTACATTATTTGGTCCTTTTCTTATATACATAGATCTCTTAGACTTATAATTCGCATCAGATTATAGAATTCTATGTATAATTCTATATTGTGTACTTAATATACTTTACTTTAAATACGAAGCTACTATGATCTGAATGTTAAGATGTTGAATTAATTCATATAAATGAATTAATTTCAGAAATGATAATTGCATGCCGATGGTTGTCAGACTTTCAACGCAATCAATCTGAAATATTAATCCCTCCAAATTTTCCAAATTAATTTTAAAAAACTGTAATAAACTTATTATGAAAAATATTGCCTCAGCCGGGAGTTGAACCGCATCTCTTGCATTCCGTGCGAGCGTCCTAAGTCTTTCGATTCCCGGCCGAGGCAATATTTTTCGCAATAAGTTTGTTACAATTTTTAAAGATTAATTTGGGAAATTTGGGGGGATTATTAATATTTCAAATTGATTGCGTTGAAAGTCCGACAACCATATCGGTAATTATCATTTCTGAAATCAATTCATTTATATGAATATATAATATATAATAGTTCAACATCTTAATATTCAGACCGTAGCGCTTCGTATTTAAAGTAATGTATTTAACATAAACAATCTTGTTTCCTTTCTTATTAATATTTTATCTTATTAATATATCTTGTTAATATATTTTACATATATATTTTAATATAATTAAAATTAATATAATTAAAATTTAACGTCGATATTATATACACATTTCTATATTATGTATGTACTTTATAGTTTGCGTATGCGTATTAATATATCTTGATATTGTTTAGAGGAAAATCGTCTACACTGGTCTTCTAAATAGACGTCTTCTTATTTCTCAGAAATAATTATTGTATTTCATTAATACTGATAAAAACATCCGTTTCGATAATTAAAGAAGTAAAAACTCATTTAACTAATTTATATATTTGTGGCTTGTTTTTATACAAAATTAACTAAAAAGGAATTCTATACATGCAAAAATAAAATTCTTACGATTTTCTTTTGCAAAATACATAGTTTAAATTTGACATAATAGTGACTATATTGTTGATAATATCTTATATTTTTATATGTTTGTAGTTTCCAAATCAGTTTCATTTATATCTTTGTTTATTTTTTTTATAATAATAAGTTTAAATATAAAATCCAGGTGCAGCATAAACCGATACACCTATTTGAAAGACAGACCATAACTTAATCTTTATAATGTTGCGTTATAATGTCAACTTGAAGGCAATTGTGTATTTATTGGTAAACTCTCAAAAAAAAAGAAATTTACGCCTTACATGTTTGCGTCTCACAAAACAATATGAAGTATGTATACAAATCAACAAAAATTTTTTATATAGAAGTGAAAAGATTTTAAAAAATTTTACATACATTCACTTAGATGTGATAATTATTCAGATTAAGGGACACCTCGCTGATGACTTTGACCTTAACATATGTTGTCAAGATTATGACCCTGAATGACCTCCGACTGGTTTTAGGTTGCAGTCATCCCTCGTTAAAAAGTTATTAACAATAAAAGTTCAACTATATAACACATTTATATGACATTTATATGGCAATTACATAACATTTACAACAATTATACAATATTTATGAAATATTGTACATATTTACTCACCCCCTCTCCCCAAAACAAAGGGGCGCGTGACTTTCACTTTCGACTCTCACTTCCCTACAGTACATGAATAGCAAATATATTTTAAAGCAGGTAATACTCGTGTTATATAGTTGTATTATATACCATTTCCAACCAAACTTTCCGAGAGGTTTTAGGTGGCTATCGTTCTTCGTCAAAAAGTTATTAACAAAGTTTTAAAAATAACATATGTATATACTATAATATTTAAGAAAACATTTTCTAGTTTGTTTCTAAAGTTTTATTTTTGTATAAGAAATATTAATATAAAAAGGTACAAATAACATATATCCTCGTGATCTGTAATCCGACTCGCGATGTGTAAATTCGGATTCGATTTCGCTTACGTTCCTATGTACATACACAGTTTTTTCCGCATTTAAAGACGAACATTCTTCCCATCTAGTAATTAAGGATGTACATGTGTTACATTTCAAAATATTGCCAAAAATATAAAAATTTCATAGATTGTTTTATTATTACGTCTGAATATCTGTGTAGTACAATTCTCTTATTGGTTTAAAAGTTATTTATTATTTTTGATAGTCTTGATTTTTATGTAAAATTGTATTTTGTAATGCTTATTTGTAAATTTGATAAGGAAGTATATTAAGAATTCACATTTTAAACATATATTGATCAAACAATAATAAATATTTATGTAAAAGTTACTTATATTCATTTGTTCGTTTAAAAGTTATTAACCTAAAACTGCAGAAAAATATTATGATTATTTTACTGCATGAGAACATATATAAGTAAAATTGTTTTGTTTTTTGCAGTTCAGAGTATATTCACGGGCCATAATATTATCAAAATATTTTGAATATGATATTGATATTAACTTCTTTTGATTGATTGTTTTATTGATATTTTTAATTGATTCTGTATAGCCATAACATTCTCAAATGCACTAATCAGTGATCACTTCTTCGGAGGTAATGGCAAATCACCGAAAATATCTTTGCTATGAACACCTCTTTTAAAAAAGATCATTTGATGACCATTTGATTTGATGTTAAAACCAAATCCCATATATCAATATCCAGAATATATGCAGAAGAGATCATTCATCACTATCTAGATCTAGCAAGAGACAACGGATTAGATGACGATAAGAAATATTGTCTAAAAACAAAGTATCGATCATATTCATAATATTCTTTTATGTATTTCAGTATCTGTATAGTTGCATATACGTTGTTGCATATATGTTATATTCTCAATTTTTTACCCAAGTAGAAACAGTAAGTCATGATAATGCCAAAATGATATTAAAATGAATCGAAAATGATTGAAAAATGACTTTTAATGATCATTTTGGAGTCATTTTGACATCATTTTGATATCATAATGACTTGGTGTTCTATTTGGGTAAATATTTGTATTAAATCAATTTTAGAGACAATTTATGTAATTGGCGTCACGTTTCAGGATTTTGTTTATAATTTAATATATCGTATATTTTTCGATATTACGCATGCATTTTAACAAATATTTTGCATATGCGTGTTAATGCATCATGAACTATCTCGTACGTATAAGTTGCAAAGCTTTCTTATCAAGCAAATGTCACGACTTGGCAACTGAAACATCATGTTACACTAAGAAATGATAAAAAATATATTAATTTTGCAATTTTTGATCATTGTTGGCATAGACTCCACTTACCAGACACGTATACTTTAATCCTGGAAAAGGATTTTCGAATCAGTGAAAGAAGAATGAAATATTTGTTATACAAAAAATATCTGATTTAATCAAAGTAAAACAGGAGGCTTTAGGATCTTCTTAAGGGTTGCCGCACACAACATTCCGTAATAGTAAGATATGAATTTAAGCTGATGAGTCAATTAGGATACTGTTTTAGCTCTACATTCTTAAGGTTATTGTTAGAAATTTTGTGAGCGGTAGCTCTAAAGCCATGGCACATAAAAAACTTAAGCAGTAAAATGTAAGCAGTAAGCGAATTGATCAATCACAATGAAGTCCGTAAAGTCATAACCCATACAGCACAAAAGATTGAATATTGCTGCAGTATTACAGATTGCAATGTAACATTACAGAGGTATTACAGAAATGTAAATTAATAATATGCCTGCAAAATGTCAGTAATATGCTTGTAATATTCCACAAACATTGCAAAACTATAATTCTTTAATTGTTACAATAATAATAATATAAAAATATAAGTTTTTACAAACAAGTTAAAGGCAAAAGGGCTACGAGCCAAAAATTTTTTGACCTATAAAAATATTGATAGATAAATAAAAATCTTAATAAATTAATTATGAAATTTAATAACATGCCAGCTAACAATAACAAATGTTTTGTTCACGATCGGATCATTATCAATGTTTACAAAATATGTCTAAACGGTAAAAAACATAACATAAAGTTGATCGAAGATTAAACATGTACTTTGCATTGAAAAATTATATAATTGTTAGTATCAATAAAATTAAGAAGGACCTTCATCTTGTTAGTTGAACGGAACAATAACGCATATAAAATACATTAGAATTCGTCAGAGAAATAAACTTACTGTGTACGGTCGATGGCAAATGAAAATACACTTCGTAGTTTTTGACATTCTTGACATTCAATGTCAAGACATCAAAATGTTGGTATCAATAATTGAAAAATCTTCGTCTTGTTAGAAAATTTATACAGCAAAAGAACGTCAGTGTATGATTATATATTACTGTCCAGAACGAAAAATAACGCATTAGCTAATAATAATGTAAGATTATAAGAATGACAGAAATTTGATAAGGACAATACAAAATTAAAAAGAAAGAGCCGTTGATCACATGCGCTGTAATGTATCTACAGATTCAAATTTTTATTTGAATTTTTCGACATCTAATTTCTCACGTTGATATGTTGAACAATACTATCAATACTATCTATAATGGAAATTTTTACATATATTGTGCGATGAGTTTATATATTATTGTAATTAATTATCTAAATTATTTCATATGTTTGTTATGTTAGTGTTTTTCAAATAAGTTGTTTTTTAAATTGTATTAATTTCAACATTGAGAATGATCCAATTAAGATCAAAACGTATGTTATAATGAACGTATATGTTATAATAAACTTTTGTTTCATAATAACACAGCATTAGCCTTGCTTGACTTGTAGTCCTATACTTATTATTAATTTTATAATCTATTTATACATATATTTTACACTATATGTACTTATATGTAATGATTACTCATACAGCACCAAAAGTTTTCAGAAATATCTCAGAAATTTTTCAACTGAAAAGTGAAACATTTCATAAAAATTGAAAAATATGTTTGCAGCATTTCTGAGACAGCTCTGGAATAGCAAAATATCTACGATTTTTGTACATGAAACTTTGTTGAAAGGTTAAAATGTTACAGAAAAAAATCTGTAATCTTTTTGAAATCTTGTCAAAAAGGTTTCAAGTATTTCTAGTACGTCAAAAATGATATTTAAATATATACTTGATTGATACTTAAATAATATTTAAATTTATTGTATCGACATAATAAATTTAAATATTATTTAAGTATCAATTGAACATACATTTAAATATAATTTCTGAAGTACTTAACATATTGTGATAATAGTCTGTTCCACAGAGAGAATCTAATCTTCGACTAAGAGCCCTCGAATGTTCGAGTCCACAGGCCCGCTCTCCTCCGTCAGAGGGCGTGAGGTGGCAATCAATGCGATCGCGCACGGCCAATCGCCAAATCTGGAAAAACCGCGTCACGGATTCCGGGATATTTTCATTCTCGTCTTTGTCTAGCGCGAAAGGGCGGGACGAGAATATTCGACACGATCATGCAAAACAAACAGTCCCTCACGAAATATGTCTACAATATATTAAAAGTTTTGTGTTCTATTTACAGATTATAAAACTTGTTGAAATAAACTTGAAGTATTTCTCAAAACTGATAATTGTAGTGCCAATTATTTTGATTAATTAATCATATTATATGTATAAGCACGTATACATTATCGCTATTAAAAAATCATTTACACTTTTCTGTAATACCATTATTCATATAAAAGTTTTTTGCAATTAAAGTAAAACATCTCATGATAACATCAAAATGACAATTAAATTGAATTGTGATTGATAAAAAAAGATTTTTATTAAACATTGTAGAGTCATTTTTACATTATAACGATTTTTTGTTCTATTTAAATATGTTTTCCAATTTATTGAATATGATAGATTTTAGAAACATTTCTGTTAAAGCATTTCATATGACATATTGCAGAATCCTTTCAGAATTGTTGCATATGAGATGTGAAAGGTTGAAATATTTTTGAAAATTTTCCGCGACAATCGGTATTGGTATATGTCTAAATTTTTTGTAAGCACTTTAAAATATACTAATATTTAAGTATAATTAAATAATACTTTAAATAATACAATAAATTGCGAGTAATTCCACTATAATTTCTAACACAACAAAACATTTTAGATTTTTTAAATAATATGATTTGCCTCAGCGAAAAATATTCATCTCCTTTCTAAATATAGATTGATCCAAAGTTATTTGTTATGATATATTAACCATATCAAATAAAGATAAGGAAATTTCTGTCATTTATGAATAACAGATTTCTATCATTTATGAATATACAGATGGTCTACTTAAA
The DNA here is from genome assembly GCF_001594045.1 of Atta colombica. Classification (NCBI taxonomy): domain Eukaryota; kingdom Metazoa; phylum Arthropoda; class Insecta; order Hymenoptera; family Formicidae; genus Atta; species Atta colombica. The sequence continues at coordinate 1,603,462 of NW_017259206.1, forward strand.
TTGATCATCTTGAATATTTCACTTATTTTTAATGATATAAAAAAATGTTTCAAATAAAATGGAACGGTTTTGAGGGAACGTATTTTAGTCATATTATTTTTCTTTCTAAGTGGAAGCATAAAAAAAATATGAAGGTCACCTCCACTCTTTTTTAAATGGAATTATGTGATTTTTTTCAATAATTGATTCCTCTAATTAATCTGCATATATAAAAATAGAGATATTTAAAAAATCAATAATTTACGAGACATATTACATTTTATTCTGTCACATTTTGACATGGAATATCAAATATCTCATAAATTATAAATTTTTTGACAATTATATCTTAAGTCCGGATTCTTATACGGGCAACAATGTTTTGACACCGAATGCTGATTAGTGAAAAATGGGTAATAGAGGTAAATTTTACTCCCACAATCAGCTTTTTATCAATTAGCGCTCTATGTCGAAATACTGTTGTTTGTATGAGAATCCGGACTAGTACTTTTATGCATAGAATAATAAGTTGAATCAATTAATATGCAGAAAACAGTTGTTGTTAAAAAAATTATGCAATTTACAATGTGCAACTATGTATTTTTTTAAATAGCAACTGTGTGTTTTCTCCGCACAATTGATTCATCTTATTATTCTATGCATAAAAGTATTAGAGTACAGTTGCCAAAAAATTAATAATTTATTTTATGTCAAAATGTGTTAGAATAAAGTGTGAAATATCTAAATTATTACTTTTTTGATTTGTAAACTATTACTTTTTATCTTAATATTTTTATATGTAGAATAATTAGGGAATCATATTATGTAAAAAGAATCATATAATTCGATTTAAAAATATTATCTTTATATCTTTTTGAAGTCTCCACTTAGAAAAAAAACAACGCGGCCAAAATACGAACTGTTACATTTTCATTTGAAATATTTTTTTTTTATCAAAAATAAGTGAAATATTCAATATGTTCGATTTAAGTGAACTATTCTGTATGTCCTGAACGTATCTTAAATAAGTAATTCTAGTTTTATTGTACTTTACATTAATTAAGAAAATTTATTTTATAAAACATAATTACTCGAACATTAATTACTCAAATGAAGCAAACAAGTAAATATATTATAAAAATGTTAATAAATTATTATATTAACGTTGTAGATTATATTATACAAAACCGTTTTTGTTTGGATAAAAGTATAATATATAAAGTTATGGAATCAATATTTAGATATAATTGTTGACAGCTCCTAATAAGATATACTTAAATATATAAAATAAGAAATATAAGATTTAATTGTGAAATTCCTTTACAATTACTTAATTTAGAAAAAAATTTAACGAGCTATTATTCCTTTACAATAGACTTTATTAATATTGTATAGCGAAATATAGAAAATGCGAAATAGACAATATGGATGTACTTTTATTCTATATTTATCTTATATTTCTAATACAGTACTTAATATTTCATATAAAACATGGTAAATATTCACAAAAACAGAAATAGTTCCGATGATCTTGATATATGTTATCAAGGTCTTATGACTCTGAGTGAAGTCCGACAGATTTTATTTGATCGCTCTTCGTTAAAAAGTTATTAATAAACAAAATTGGCAATGTAAATGTGTATATGTTAAGTGTAGATGCAAACTCGTGAAGATGCATAATATAATCAATATATTCTATCACTTGTACTAATATATCGAAAAGTAGCAACTGTACGCTTACAATTTAAAGAATTGATTAATAGCGTATTTCATTGGGCTGCATTGAGTGCACACCAAAAACTTATTCAGATAGCAGCACTACACGAGGTTGCCAAAAGTGCGAGTTTTTTGCACTCCCAGCTAAACACGTATGTCGACCTTAGTGCGGTTTTACAGTGCACATTTGCCGCTAAATTTGTGACATAAAATATTGCGTAATTCGTATGGAAGTATTTATGCAGGATACATACATGTCTACTATTTTGTAAGCTTGTTTTGGAAACGCAAAAACAACTTTTGAATTGCAACATTAACATAAGTACTGATATTATTATACAATATATCCTGGTAAAAAATTTTTCATGTATGATAAATAATTATAATATATTATATGTATGATAAACATATATAATTATACAGGTCTGTCAAAAGTGTGGAAACCTTTTAATATTTTTAAACTAAGCATTCTTGAGAAAAATGTTTCAAACAAAAAGTAGGGTTTAAAACATTCTATCCATACAGCACAGAAAGATTGCAGAAACATTACAGATTTTACTAAAACATTGCAATATTGCATGGTGGTTGCGAAATGTTGCTGTAAGATTCTAACGATGTTAAGATGCCCGCTTTTTGTAATATTGCAACGAAACGTTCCAGCAATATTGCAATGTATTTGAATAAATTTGTTACAAAGACTCTAAAATAAAAACTATTTTTTGTACATACACATATCTCATTAACTTTAATTTTTCTACAAATCGCATTTCTAGTGAAAAATACATCATGTTTTTCAAAAGCAATTTTTTATGATAAAATCATAAAATATTTCAATAAATGTAGTATTAATTCTAAAGGATAAATTTATTCACAAGAATAAAGCATGTATATTTGTACCCTCAGCAAACTACAAATATCATCCACATTAACATAATAATATAGTCGCTTAATATCATGGATTAAATTAATCATAATGATTCTTTTCAATTTGAAGCCACTCCGAGTCAATCGAAATTAATTAAAAAAATGATGGTGTAAAATTTATCAATAAAGTTCAGGCGCTGGTTTATTCATGCATGCACATCAGGCATAAATACATCATCGATCACATAATTAATATTTCGATAAATCATTTTCAACAGTTTAATTGCTTATCGTCTTATCCGATAATGATTGTATCTAAACTCGATATTATACAATCTTTTGATTTCATATTTAAAATAAATATAAAATTTAACTAATGAAATGGCTGTCAAATAATTAGATTAATTTTTTATTTAAAATGGATTTTTATAAAAATTATTATTATATTAATATATTATATTAATATTAA
>NW_017259206.1:1606589-1615813 GCF_001594045.1 Atta colombica
AATCTTCAATGATCTTGATCTTAATAAATATTATAATATATTAGGACATGATTCTGAACAAGAAGTTTTATCCATCGGTCAGATACCTTGCGTAATGCTAATGTCAGGTACTATAATTTTCGAACCTTATAACTCGAAAAGTATTAATGAAAAATAACTTTATTATAATATTTTGCTCTTGACACCAGCTATTAGATTTTGGATTAAAAAATGGAGCGTTCCATTTAAACATATTGATGTGACTTTGGCGACCTATCCAAGATCCGATATGATCAGTAAATAAATTTATTTAAACTCTACAACTTTTGTTTGAAATATTTTTCTTAAGAATGCTTAGTTCCCAAAATATTAAGGGATTTCCACTTTTGACAGACCCTGTATAATACGACATATTTCATATGTCCATATATAGTATGTCCATATATCTTTCTTTCTTTTGTAAAATTATTATTTAGTATTATAAAAAAAAATAATAATAATGAGAAAACGTAAGAAATAATTAAAAGAATAAGTTAAATGATATTTTTAATAATTATCTTTTTATGTTTTCTTATTATTACTTTTCTTATACTAGTAAATTTACAAAAAAAAAGAATGATATATGGATAATACGTGTATATATGTTTATATAATAAACATATATATTTATGTTCATACATGAAAAATTTTTATCATTTTAGATACTATTGTTTCACGTAATACCATAATTTGTAAAAATAATGAAAACATTATATGTACTTACTTCCTTATCTGTAGATTATGTATCACCTCAACATAATTTTTGATCTTCAGAACTATCCGTGAATTTTCTTTTATAGCGTTTTCCACTGAGAAACAAGTGCAACACTGGTGCACACTGAGTGCAATTGTGTTGTTCCACTGTGAAAACTAGTTCAGTGTTTAATGTTCTAAAATTCTGATAAAACTAGTACAAAAAACTAGCATTAAGTTCAACTTTTCTCCACTATCTTCGAAGACACTAGCGTGGCAAAAATTTAACAATGATTTCCAATGAAACAGTGCATTTTCGTGCTTACTGAAACTAAACAGTGAAACACGTTGCCCGCGGCGAGTGTATACCAGATGCATTCTGTTTCACGCATAATGTGCATAATGCATCATTTATCCTTGTTTAACATTCGGTAAACAATAAGGATCATGCACATTATGCGTGAAACGGAATGCATCCCAGTTCTTTTAGTAAAAAACGCTGTAAAATTGCGCAATCAAAATTTGTAAATATAAACGATACTCACCAAAACAAATGAACAATGTAATCATGACTTCATGAAGTGAGGTGAAAATTGCTTCGCGTGGAAAGTAGAAATCCATGTACAATAGTGCAATTATAGAAGTTGTGCGCCCGTTTGCAAGAGAAGAAATGGGAGGAGAATCGTTTTGTATAGGAACAAGGAAGAGTATAAGATAGTATAAAATAGTATTTAATACTGTATATGTACAGCAGAAATAAAACGTTATTTTTAAAACTTTTTTTGTTAATTTTTTAACGAAGAGCGATCATCAAGCAAAATCTGTCGATCAGGATCTTGATACATATCAAGTATGTAAATATGAAACCAGAATTTACCAATAGATGGCCATAGCTGTCAATGTAGTTGCCGTCAAACGGCGCCATTGACGCCATTTCCTTGTTCTGACATCTGACAAAGATTTTCAATACTCACAACAATACAAGTTTCATACAACAGTATAGTTTGTAATAACATTGAACATGTCGAATTTTATGCCTGGAAACTACGATTTGCGGATAGCATTGATTTTCTGTTACCATTTGAAGAAAACTGCTGCAGAATCACATCGAATGCTTGTCAAAGCTTACGGTGAGCATGCCCTTGATAAATCACAGTGCTTTGAGTGGTTTAAAAAATTCAAAAGTGCGATTTTAACATGAGAAACGAAGAACGTGGAAAACCACCGAAAAAGTTTGAAGACAGCGAATTGCAAGCATTGTTGGATTGACGCTCAAACTCAACAACAACTCGCGGATCAGTTGAATGTGACACGAGAAGCCGTCTCCGTATGTTTGAAATCCATGGGAAAGATCCAGAAGATGAGAAAATGGGTTCCACAACTGAATGAAAGACAGCAGGAAAACCGAAAAACCACTTGCGAAATGCTGCTTGCCAGGTACAAAAGAAAGTCATTTCTCCATCGAATTGTGACTGAAAAGTGGATATATTTTGATGAAAAGTGAATATATTTTGAGAATCCTAAGCGTAAAAGATCATGGGTAACTCCAGGCGAACCATCAACATCGACGGCAAGGCCAAATCGCTATGGACGGAAGACAATGCTCTGGGTTTAGTGAGATCAGAAAAGTATCATCTATTATGAGCTGCTAAAACCTGACGAAACCGTTAATACTGAACGCTACCGACAACAAATGATCAATTTGAATCAAGCTTTGTGTGAAAAACGATCGGAATATCAAAAAAGGCAACACAAAGTGATTTTGCTTCATGATAATGCACCATCACACACAGTAAAACTGGTCAAGAAAACGATTAAGGCATTTGGTTGGGAAATACTTTCGCATGCGGCTTACTCACCAGACTTGGCTCCGTCCGATTATTACTTATTTGCATCGATGGGACACGCACTTGCTCAGCAGCGCTTCACTTCTTACGAAGATGTACGAAAATGGCTAGATGACTGGTTTGGCTCAAAAGAGCAACAATTTTTTTGGCGTGGCATCCACAAATTGTCAAACAGGTGGAAAAAATGTATAGCTACCGATGGCCAATACTTCGAATAAAATATTTTTTATCATTTTCATAAAAAAAGCAATAAACGTGTATTTTCTATAAAAAAATTCTGGTTTCATATTTACTCTGAGTCAAGATTAAGAACATCGAAATTGCTTCCATTGTTGTCAATATTAAAAGCTTTATTAACTTAAAATATTTTTTTTTTAATTACATTTTAAAAGGCAAATCAAAAACTCAAAAAGTAGTCTGTTTTACTATTATTTTTCTTATTATTATTTAGCTTAATAAAGCTTTTGAGGTTTTTGAATACTTTTCTCAAAGATACCCATGCAGCATAGAATTGCAGCAATATCGCTGCAATAACGTTGCAATATTGCTGCAATGCTGCAATTGCATTGTTTCTGCAACTTTTGTACTGTAGAAGATTAATTGCGAATTATTGCCTTTATTCATTGCTAATGTCAACCATAATATAAAATATGTATTTTATCATGACGTCAACGTTTTGCGAACCTTGCTGGGGGAAGTCTCAGATGCGCACAAAAATAATTGGACACAGCAGGTTTAAATCAGACACAGTTCCAATTGGACACACGACGGCCTTAATCGAACATATTTCCAATTGGATACAAGTTGAAACGGACATACGACTATTAAGGTTAGGAAATCTGTGAATAGTGGGGTGTCAGATAGTGTCCGTTTGGAATATTTTTCCAAAAAAACCTAATCCTAATCAATCCATTTTTTAGTATGAGGTGGCCCTCATTTCGCGTGGAAGGTTGTAAACCTAATAGAACTTTGCTTCTTCAATGTACAACTTTCCACATGAAAGTAAAAAATGGATTTGGTTTTTTAGAATTATAATTAGAATTAGGTTTTTTAACGCGAAACGACATGGATTTACATCTTAAAATATGCGACATTTAGAAATATGCGTTGTAAGAATTTGATGTGATAAAACAAGACAATAAAATGTTCAGATAAAAGTTGTATGGTTAGAAGAGGAACAAATGCGGATAAAGTTAATTTTCAAAGAAAGATCATTTTTAAGTCATATGAAGGTCATAGCTATTTTTTTAAACAAATATTTTATAATTTTTAAAAATATTTCTTTAATTATTTCTGCATATAAAAGTATTAAAATAGAGATATCATTATATAGAGAAATTAAATTTAGATTAATGTATTATCACATTAGTGAGATTTATGAAACTATTCGAGCATAGATCGACTAGATATCGTCCAATATAGGAAACAATAATTAGACAACTATTCTATATTAATTAAAAAAATTTTTGTTACATGTTGCTATGTACTTGTAAAGACTATGATGGGTGTCAGATCTAAAAAAATTGGAATTAATTATTTGGAAGTAGTTAAAAGTATATAACTTTCATTTAATTATTGATTTTAATAAATACAAATATATATTTTCTTTTGAAAACAAAATATTCTTATTTTCCTGAAATATATTTTGTGTATCAAACAATTTTTAATAAATATGCTTAAGTTAAATTTTTTTTCTAAATAGATTACATGACAATGTATAACTAAACAAAAGTTTCATTAAAATCTTACTCAAAATTTAATAATAGTGATTTGTTAAATACTTTATAGTAACATACGAGTCATTTGATTAAAAATTGGCTCTCAGACAATGTCAATATGTTTTCCAAAGAATTCTGGCCTCCCAACAGCCCAGATTTAAATCCCTTGGACTACTACGTATGGAGCGTAGTTGAAAGGGTCACAAACAAGTCTCAACATTCCAACGTGACGTCATTAAGGCAGCTATTGAGGCAGCATTGGTCGGCATGGACAGCGCTACATTACAATGTGCGTGCGAACGCTTCAGACCGAGAATAGAGGCCGTCATTCAAGTTAATGGGGGATATATCGAATAATTGTGCTCTACAGGGATCCCCCAAGTGTCATGTAAAAGGATTTTTTGTAATATTTAATTTTTCATTAAAACATTTTGTTTAAAGAAATTGTCTGGATTTTGGTGACATCCTGTAGATAAAACATTTTTCAATATTTTTATGAGTTCATCATTTTACAACAAATTTACTTAAAAGGAAATTTTCGACAATGCACTTACAATGATAATCACGGTATGTACAATATTTATACCCATTTAAATAATAGATAATAAAATATATTTTTAATTATATAATTCAATTATTATCGCTGTTATAATGCATTTTGCGTTGTTAACCAATTTCTCAGAAATACAAGTACGTATATATAAACATTATTTTAAAGTAAGTTTATAATAAATATAAATGAATTAAAATTGTAGCCATATATAAAATATATTATATCTTTAAGTTATGTATCACAATGAGTATAAAGTTTTGCTTAAATTAAAAAATGGAATTACGCAAAAAGTCTAGATTGATCGGAATTATTATTAATAGAGATCTCTATTATAGAGATACTTAGTTTATTTTGGGTAAATACTAGAAATCTATGTGCAGAATTTAAAAAAATAATAATTCATTTTGAAGGGAATTTAATAAGCTTTAAGATATTATATAAAATTTAATTCAAATTTTATTTTTTTATAAATTAAAAAAATGTAAAAAGTGAGCAAATCGCAAAGTCAAAAAATTGTGCTCCTATGAGATATCCCGAAAAATCGATAATAAAACGCTAAGTACTGCATCAGTATTGCAATTAAAACACTTTATTTCATGTTTCTAAAATACAAATAAACACAGCCAATGCACATGCAAAATGAGAAATGCGATGCATTGTACCTAGCTGATTCGTCTTCAGGTATTAGATGTACAACTTTGCTTCCGCCGTTTTCCTATAGATGACTTTAGCGGTAAGTGATGGTCGAAATAAATAGATCATAGACGTCATACAATAAACTTGGGCATCTGTCAACATACCCCCTAAAAACATTAGTCGATTTGTGTCTGCATCATAAAGTTATTCTCGATTGAAAATGTCAGTTTACGAGCCAAATTCTCGTCATTTGCGGGAGGTTTTAATTTTTTGCTTCAATATGAAGAAATCTGCGGCTGAGGCTCATCGAATGCTCTCAAATACTTACGGTGAGGCCGCTATTAGTGAAAGAACGTGTCGTGAGTGGTTTCAACGCTTCAAGAACGGTGATTTTGACGTCGAAGACCGGCACAGCGATGGAAGAGAGAAGGTTTTCGAAGATGCAGAATTGGAGGCATTACTTGAGCAAGACTCGTGTCAAAATCAAGAAGAATTGGCACGATCATTGGGAGAGACTCAACAAGCCATTTCAAAACGCCTCAAAGCCATGGGAATGATTCAGAAGCAAGGAAATTGGGTGCCGTACGAATTGAAGCCGAGAGATGTTGAACGGCGTTTGTTTGCTTGTGAACAGCTGCTTGAAAGGCAAAGGAAGGGATTTCACATCGCATTGTGATTGGGGACGAAAAATGGGTTCATTACGATAATCCCAAGCGCAGAAAATCATGGGGAGTTTCCGGCCATGCTTCCACGTCGACAAACCGAATATTCACGGCTCCAAGGTCATGCTCTGTGTCTATTTGGTGGGACCAGCTCGGCGTAGTGTATTATGAACTGTTAAAACCGACTGAAACAATCACAGGCGATCGGTATCGAACGCAATTGATGCGTTTGAGCCGAGCATTGAAAGACAAACGGTCGCAATACAACGAGAGACACGATAAAGTGATTTTGCAGCATGACAATGCTCGACCCCATGTTGCGAAAGTGGTCAAGACATACTTGGAAACGTTGAAATGGGAAGTCTTACCTCACCCGCCGTATTCTCCAGACGTTGCTCCCTCTGACACTTGTTTTGATCAATGGCACACGGCCTGACTGACCAGCACTTCCGGTCTTATGAAGAAGTAAAAAATTGGATCGATTCGTGGATAGCAGTTTTTTCGACGCGGGATTCGTACGCTACCCGAAAGATGGGAGAAAGTAGTGGTCAGCGATGGACAATACTTTGAATCATAAATGTATAACCAGTTTTTTACAATAAAGCCTCAAATTTCGGAAAAAAACGGCGGAAACAAAGTTGTACACCTAATTGGAACCAAACATCGCAGAAACAGGCACTCGATGTTTATTTCGATTGTCCTATTTATTATTGTACAACAATATTTATACTTCAGCAATGATTTTCACTATGACAGGTTATATTAGAAATACTCTGGGTATCTCGTATTATGATTTTTATGTCTTACTGTCATCAAATCTAACTTCTGTAATTAAACAATTCAACATATTGTATTTTTCTATTAATACGATCTTACTCTATAATTATATGAAAAATTAATGCTAAATATTTACTTATTAAATAATAAACAAGATTTAAAAGCTCATTTCAACGAATTTGAAGACATCCAAATTCTAAAATCTTTTTTTGCAACGACTATAGGTACGATCTAATAATGAATTTTCTATTAAATAGTTTTCAATCTAAAAACAATAAATTCATGATGGAACCAATAGATAGGGTTTATTAATTTAGCGGAAACGCCGCTCTATCTCATAATAGGCGCTTATCTCATAAAAGAGGGGGCTTTCCTTTATTTTTAGTCATAAGTAAAACAAAATTAAATTTCCATGTTAATCAATAAACGATTTATAATGTATTTTATTATATTATCATATAAATATTGTACTTTATATATTTATAATTTCTTAATAGGAAAAAGTGTATAAAGAATTATTGGAAATTTATGGTACGGAATCTCCGAGCTCTGTCTAATTAAATACGAGGATCTATACATACGAGGATCAATATATAAATTATTTGGATTGCGTTATTAAAGAAACTCTCAGATTTTTCCTTATTATTCCTTTAATTGGACAACAGCTAACAGAAGATTTAGAAATGGATTTGTTCATTTTTCTACAAACAAGAGTATGTTACTAATGTCTTTTACGGCTCAAAAATTACAAAATCATATCATTTTTACTCTTACTATTCTGAGGACCAAAATTGGCATTTTTTAAATATCTTCTTTTAATAAAGAAAAATTAGAGAAATTTGTTGATCATACGTATCTATCTATACATCTATGTACAATGTAAAATTAATTAATTATTTGATATGCCTTTATTATGTTTTTATTGGTTTACATAGGGGAGATCGGGATTATAGAGGTAAGTAGAATAATCGAGACTACATTAAAAACAATCACGAGATTGTAGAGACGTAAACATGTCTGAGCACGCAGCAGCAACTGCCGTTCAGTCTGTTGTAACATCTCGTTGCGAACACATCTATGATAGAAGTTACACTACAATTTAAAAAAATCGTACATCTAAGTAAATATTTTTATTCTTAAAGTTTTTGTTTTACATATGTGATTGTCTGAGATATTTCTATTTAGATAATAAGTGTAGTTCTTACTTAATAAGGTCCAACAGATTTTTTTGTTTATGTGTCTTCGTTATCGTATATTGTTAATGTTTTTAAAAATGAATGGCTGAGAGAGAATAGTAGATTAATCACAGTATGGGATTGTATAACTCATTTAATGACTCTTATTCAAAATTTTATTCCTTTAAAGAGATTTATCTTAGTGATAAATGTTATAAGTTTAGTTCCCTCATCTCGAAAACTAGGCTCATTCGATATATTTTTGCACGAACAAATTTTGCAAAAAGAAGCATTGTTCTGCCCTGCGAAGCGAATGTTTGTGTTTAAAATATATTTTTATAAAAGTTTTATTAATTTGTAGCCAAAGATGTGCTTAAAATACATTAATCTTCATTTTAATAATCTTAATTAAATTATCCTAGTCCCAGGGTTAGTTGAATCAGATGGAATACATTAGAAAAATGCATTTTTTTTCATATTAGTTATCAGTTTCCTCTTAAAATATTATTAGATAGTAATCAAATGTATGTAATAACTGGTGTAGAATTCATTTTTTTCGATAAGTCTCTTAACTTTGTCTGTAAAAATTTGGAACTGAAAAATGAGTCTATTATTCTGATTTCTCTATATCAATTCTATATCAAAAAGTTATATTAAAAAAACATGTTTTAGGAAATATCATATATATATTTTACCAAAAGGAACCAATATTATTTTATTAATTATACACCGAAATGAAAAATATTGGCCAAATCCGTTACCATTTGACCCGAATAGACTTCCTTCAAGAAAAAATTATCAATATTATATGCCTTTTAGTGAAGGACCAAAGAATTGCATAGGTAATATATGATTAAATTATAAAATATTATAATAAAATTGATTTTTTATATATAATTGGCATTGCAGGTATAAAGTACGCAATGATATTGATGAAAGTTATCAAATTAAATATGGACATAGTATTATCTACTGTTGAACCTTTAAAAATCAAAAATGAAAAACGAAATCACTAATAATATATGTATGGTGTATTCGGGAAGATGCCCTATAGACACATAATATTATTTAATATTAAGTAACATTTTAAGTATATTCTTAGAATATTAAATGTAACATGTTTTAAAAATATTTTAAAATTATAT
>NW_017259206.1:1615913-1623592 GCF_001594045.1 Atta colombica
ATATATAATATTTTATAATTTAATCATACTCCTGATAATATTATATTATTATTAAAAGTAACAATATTTAATGTTACTATAATATTGTTTAAACATTAAAATGTATTATAATAGCATTTACTTTAATTTGTAAAACTGCTACATCTGTTCAGAAGAAATATACGTTTAAAGACTGAAAATGATTTTGGCGCGCAGTTATAGTACTGAATATGTATTTAAAATAACGCCAAAACATTATTTTTAGCACAAGATGTAGCATAGACTGATAAGAACTTTTTGTTACTGGATTGTGAATTCAAATTGCACTAAATTAAAAATAGTTAATATTTATAAATATTTTAATAATATATCAGGTATATAAAGGATATAATACTAAGGATATTATGTAAATATAATCTCTATAGAATATTCCTGTAATATTAAAAGTTATATGATAGTTTCAAAATATTATAATAACTTAATTTGATTTTTTTTAATAACCATTTAATATCCATATAGTATTCTAGGAATATTTTGCATTTATAGAGGTTGCACAAACATAATATAATATTAAAACATTGAAATTATTGCAATTGCGTAATGTTTCTGAAAAGTCTCTGTAAAATTGCAGCAACGTCAAAATGTCCGTTTCGATTCGCAAGAAACGTTTCTAAAATATTACGGAAACGTTTATAAAATCTTTTAGTGATATTGGTGCAACGTCCTCTTTAGTTCCATTTGTAACATTGCAAAAATACCAAAAATGTATATATGAGGGTAGAGCTATTCAAAATACACCATCAAAATATTTAAAAAACGATTCTGATAAACAAAATTGATAGAAAACGATACAAAAAAATCCTATCGTCTTGAATATAGAATTTGATTCCATGATGATTGCATGAATTGTTTATGCATATTTATATATATTCATACGTAAAAAATTATTTATTATTTATGTCATAATTAATTTATGACTTAATTATACTTAATTTTTAACTAAAATGTGCTAATATATTTAATTTATAACTAATAATCTATATTACTTATGTAGTATAATTTTAATTATGTTATAGTAGTAATTAGTTATGTAATTTCGTAATAATAATTAATATGGTATTTACTGCATTAGTGATATATCCTTTTACTTATTTCATATTGGCTTAGTTTATATCATGCACTTGATAAGGATATTAACTAGTAACTTTCTATTAAATGATTTTAATTTTAGCAATACGTTGAATACATGATACGTGTATTTAATTAATCATTATATATTCTGTATTAATTTATTATAATATATCATTCTTTAAATACATTGCTGAAATTAAAATAATTTAATAGAAAGTTTCTAGTGGTAGTACATATCAAGTGTACGATATAAACTAGACCATTGATCATTCGCACTGTCATTGCTCATTTAATTTTTTATTCAATATTTAATTTGACAGAAATTATAAAGGTTAGAAAGAGAAATTAAGAAGCATTATAAAGTATGTCAAGGAAAGATTAAGTATGCTAACTTCTCGACACGAAATATGTTTTACGTATTATAGTTGGTAGCCTGTGTCTCTCACGCGACAGTGCATACGGAAAAACGCTATTAGCACTACTTCTGTCATTTTATTTTCGTTGTTTATTAGACGTAAAACAAGGATAGAATGACACAAACGCTAATAGCGTCTTTCCGAACGCACCTATAGACTGACATAGACAGAGAGGGCGGAGATTTAGAGAAAAATATCGTCCAATTGCACACACGTTATCCCTTCCATCATACTATATACAGCAATGGCATGCAATTACACGATGTCACAGTAGAAAGAGACACAATGCACATGCGTGCGACAAAGATGCGACCAAATTCAGGTTCAACAACATTTAGATATTAAATATTGTTGACAGCTATGCGGAACGAGAAGCAGCTTGCCGTGAAAAGAGGCGTGGTTTAGCCAAACCACCGATGAGATACTATTAAACCGACATCCTTACGGGAGTTCGCGTCCTTATGAATATTGAAGTGATTAAAAGTTAAAAACTGATAATATTATACAAATTTTATGATTTATTAGCTTACAAGGAGGGAGGACGCGACATGATAATAATCGATGAAACTCGTAGCGATAGGTCTGCATGTCAAGTGGTACTGGGTAAAGAGATATAATGCGCTTTTCAAGCGTTTGTGAGAGAAAATCGATTAAAAATTACTAAAAATCGTCGAATATTTTAAATAATTTTTTACTCAAATATTATCAACTTTATAGAAAAAGCGAGAGACAAAAATTGTTTATTTTCTTCTTTTAAAATTCTGAGAATTTTTTCAGAATTTTTTTTAGAATTTTTTAATATCGTATTTTCATACGACAAAAAAAAGTTGATAAAAAATTCTAAAAAAATTCTTAAAGTTCTATGAGAAGAAAATAAATGATTTTTGTCTCTTGCAATTTTTATGTAAAGTTGATAGTATTTGAGTAAAAAATTATTGAAGACTAATATTCGGCAAACTTTTTAATTGATTTTCTCACAAACGCTTGAGAAGCGCATTACATCCATTTACCCAATATTACTTGACTTCTAGACCTATCGCTACAACAAGTTTTGTTGCAATCGATTATTAATTATCATGTCGTGTCTTCTCCTTGTTAATAGACATATTTATGCATTTAGAACTCAATAATATTCAATAATTTTTTTTTTTAAATTGTGATTTCAGTGTTATCATCAAAGTTTGATTATCAATGACAGAGATGATAACTGCAGAGAAAAATTGTAATTTTTCTGCAATTATATCTTTACAAGTATGTATTTATTTATGGCATATTTATATAATAAAAAATCGTGAATTTAATAATGCATGAGCCAAATATTTATGTTAATAATAGCAAATTTATATGTAAACATTACGAAAGCGAATAATAATTAGCGATGTGTTTAAATAGCATTTACCTATTAGAACGTGTGTCAAATAATCCAGTCCAGATATTGCAGTCAGGTACAATATTGCACATACTATAATCCGTTAGAAAGATGAAATGCAACTGCTACATCTAGGAAACTAAATCGAAGGATCACATTGGTATATTTTAAAAACCTAGATTTCGAAGCCTTTTCGAATGACCGAAAACAAATAGTTTTTCTCCATCCATGTCGAGCAAATAATCGCGAGAGATAAGTGACACTTTTCCGCTAGCTATTGTCAAATCAAATTGCTGTGTAATCTAACGCGCTCGAAATAAAGACTGATATTCATGTTCAAACTTATTGCTAGTCAATTATTGGTACCGATCATAACCGCGATCACATTACTATCCGAATTTCCGTAATATTCTCTAAAAACTAAAAATGTCACTATTATTAACTTTTTTTATTTAGAATTATAAAAATCTGTACTATCGACATTGATCAAGTTTAGTGGTTACTCCAGCATCCCCTTAAGTATAAAAAATGTAATTGACCGCAAAAATGCATTCATATTTTGCAGAGCAAATATAAGGTATTATATATATATATATATATAATACCTTTTATATACATATATATATATATATGTACATACACACGCGTACACGCACACATATACGCATTTGTATAAATAAATTTGTATAAATGTATATTTGTAATAAATGTAATGTAATAAGAGTTTAATGAAAACCAAAAAAGGAAACAATATTTTCTAATTTTTACAAAAAGAAGTGAAATCTTATAAAAAATACTTTACAAAGGTAAAAAAGATATGCTAAGTAAAAAAATACTTTATATCTATTTAAAAATTAACTATTCAAAAATAAGTATGCGATCAATACAACTGGCCAAGTAAGTATATCATTACGAAAAAGACTTCAAAAACGCTATCAAAATTTATTCAAAAAATATTTGTAAAAAATGGATATATTACTAGTGCAATTATATGCAATAAATATTTACTGTATCCAAAAGTGCGTGCACGATTTAAGATATTATATTTAAAGTATATGCAAAAATTTAACGTATTCTCTTGTTTCATGCAAATATTAAGTTGTAATGAAAATGATGAACGGGATCATAATAAAGCAAATATTTGACGTGCCCGGATTATAACTAAGAATAGTAGATTCACTCAGCCAAAAATGGTGCTAATGGTCATCTCTTACGCATGACCGCTCTGCATTATTGAAAACATGGCGCTTCCATCAGTTTCTTCTATTGAAATACAGTCTAGGAAATTCGCTTTTATAGTTGCTCACACACTAATAACGTCGCGGTCATTTAACAATCAGATCAAAGGAGCCGACACAGAATAAGCCCATTGTTCTTATCTATATTGTTCTTATCTATATATCTTATCTATATTATCCATTTTTTTATATATATTTCTTATATAGGGTTGGGTAGTAATGGGTCATTAATTAAAACGTTAAAAATTAAAAAAAAAGTTAAAAAGTTAATAACTTTTAACTTAGTTAATTTTAAATACATTCAATTTTAATTTAACTAAGTTACTTTTAAACGTTAACTTTTTAATTTTTTTTTAAGTTAAAAAATTGTTTATCTTTTTTAAATATCTTAGAAAAATAATAAGATATAATAAGACTAAGGATATATTCGTAATCTGTTTGTATTTTAAGACCATCTTAAGTAATTTCTTAAGATGCTAATACAGCCCTCTGTTTATTTATAATTAATTATTTATGCCATAAGCTTTAGTCCGGATCTACAATAGGTAGGTTTTAAGCTTTAAGTCATAAGAAATTTACCAAATAGTCAAATATTCTTCTCGCATTCGATTGTAATTGGTCAATTTTTTATGGCTTAAGACTTATTAAAAAGTAATTACTTGTATCTTCTTTATGTGCTGGCTGTTTTTTTAAAGTTATATAGTTAGTATTATATCATTATGTGTTATATACTTATATCACATATGAATAAAAAAATTAAAAATTTAATTTACTTAATAATCTATATTGTTGTTATTTAATCTCATTTAGTTTAGTTTAGTTATTTAATCTCTTTAAGAAAAATTAGGACATTATGATCAAAAAATAATTTTTTTCAAAATTAATTTTTTTTTAACTTAAGTTAATTCAATAAATCAAAATTGATTTAACTTATGTTAAGTTAATTTTTTATTCCTTCAACTTTTAACTTAACTTTATTAATTTTGTAAAGCCATTAACTTTAACTTTATTCAGTTAAAAACAAACATTAACTTACCCAACCCTGCGTTACGCTACGTATACGTATTATACATCATATCTATTATTTATATATTTTCAAAACGTTATGTTAAATTATAAATGGATTTATAAGAATATAAATGCTATCTGGACAAGTACTTCCATGTTCTACTATGATCTCGTTTGTCATTTTTACAGCCCGTTTCATGCGACTTAAGATTTATATGAAACAAGAGTATAAGTTAAACTTTAGCTGCATATATTTTTACTTATCTTAAATTATAACTGCTCACACTTTCGGATGCATTAAACGTTTATTGCATATAATTGTTGGGTAATTGCGCTGATAATTGGCTGCGTTCAACAGAGAAAATCGCTCACTGAGCAAAAAAGGGATTAATCTATGATTAATATGTTTATTTATTATAATTCGTAATGTAGAACTTGTCTATTATAGATAATCTTTAATATCATCAATCTTCAATATCATATTCCTTATTTATTTATTACTATTTATTATTTCTTTAATATCATGTTTGGGCCATAAGGTTATGTAGCGCTCAATGAGCGGTGGAGCGACTTAAAATTACGCACCGTTCACTGAGCGCTACATAAAGGCCATTACATGTACAAAAATTTTAGTCATTATCATAATAATAAGGCTGTAAGCAAATTGGCCAATCACAATCAAACGTTTAAAAATGCGAGATCGTATTGTAATTTTGATTGTGATTGGTCAATTTGCTTACGGTCTTATGATTCCGACTAAAATTGATACGTGTGATGGTCTTAACTTTACGGCCCAAACACGGCATTAGAAAAATAATAAACAGTAATAAATAAGTAAGAAATATGATAAGAGATTAAAGATTATCTATAATAGAAAAGTTATTCTATTAGGTGTACAACTTTGCTTCCGCCGTTTTCCTATAGATGGTTTTAGCGGTAAGTGGTGGTCGAAATAAATAGACGTCATACAATAAACTTGGGCATATGTCAACATAAACATTAGTCGATTTGTGTCTGCATCATAAAGTTATTCTCGATTGAAAATGTCAGTTTACGAGCCAAATTCTCGTCATTTGTGGGAGGTTTTAATTTTTTGCTTCAATATGAAGAAATCTGCGGCTGAGGCTCTCGAATGCTCTCAAATACTTATGGTGAGGCCGCTATAAGTGAAAGAACGTGTCGTGATTGGTTTCAACGCTTCAAGAATGGTGATTTTGACGTCCAAGGTCATGCTCTGTATTTGGTGGGACCAGCTCGGTGTAGTGTATTATGAACTGTTAAAACTGACTGAAACAATCACAGACGATCGGTATCGAACGCAATTGATGCGTTTGAGCCGAGCATTGAAAGACAAACGGCCGCAATACAACGAGAGACACGATAAAGTGATTTTGCAGCATGACAATGCTCGATCCCATGTTGCGAAAGTGATCAAGACATACTTGGAAACGTTGAAATGGGAAGTCCTACCCCACCCGCAGTATTCTCCAGACGTTGCTCCCTCTGACTATCACTTGTTTCGATCAATGGCATACGGCCTGACTGACCAGCACTTCCGGTGAAAGTTTTATGAAGAAGTAAAAAATTGGATCGATTCGTGGATAGCCTCAAAAGATGACCAGTTTTTTCGACGCGGGATTCGTACGCTACCCGAAAGATGGGAGAAAGTAGTGGCCAGCGATGGACAATACTTTGAATCATAAATGTATAACCAGTTTTTTAGAATAAAGCCTCGAATTTCGGAAAAAAACGGCGGAAGCAAAGTTGTACACCTAATACATTACGAATTATAATAAATAAACATATTAATCATAAATTAATCTCTTTTTTGCTCAGTGAGCGCTCAGTAAGCGGTTTTCTCTTTCCAATCTAAACGCAATCAATATCTCCATTTTTCACAAATAATTTTTGAATAAATTTTTGTGGGGTATTCGAAGTCTGCCTCTCTCTTTCTTTTTCGTAATAAATTTGGGCAGTTATATTAATCTTATATTTATTTTTGAATAGTTAATTTTTGAATAAATACAAAATCTTTTTTTTTATGTACGTGGCATACCTTTTTTTTTACTTTTATAAGATACCTGTGTAAGTTGCATATTTTGATATTATATATGTATTTTTATCTCGATATTTTATGTGTGTTGCATTCCCGATTCTGTAAACGGTTGCCGTATTAAATTCACTTTAGACGATTTATAATTCGCATCACATTTCAGGATAGAGCCCTATTTATCATTTTACGCGCCACACATGTAACATGATAAACATTTGAGGAAATCAGAATACACATGTATGTAAAATATGTATAAAAGTATAAATACATGCACATTAAAATACGCTGCATATGGAATTACAAATGGAATTCTATTCTGAAATGTATATCCAATGTGAATCATAATATGTATCGTTAAAAGTGGGTTGAAAGTGGGTTGAATTTTAATATAAAATTATAAATCGTTTTACAAATGTATAAGTATGTATTTTACATGTCCTATTTATTATTAAGATTATTATATAAAGATATATAATATATTTATA
>NW_017259206.1:1623692-1630376 GCF_001594045.1 Atta colombica
AATATTAGATTATTATAGATATAATTATAGATTATTTTTACAAATGCATATATATTTATATGTATGTACATTATGTATTGTATATTTATGCGTTTTATTTATTATGTTATGTTATGTTATGTTATTTATTAAGATGTACAATAAGTGAATTAAGCTAAAAATCCTATAGATACAAAATTACATTACATTAATGTATATTTATGTGTAATATTTAATGAATATTAAATATTAGTGAATATTTCTATCTTGAATTCTGATGCAAATTGCATATTGTATTACAAATGCATACATGTATTTTTTATATCCTATATCTATTATTATTAAGATTATGGCATATACGATGCACTCGTTTAAGTTTACTAGACGATTTTAATGTTAAAGATTCTATTGTTATATCATCATCAAATAAGAGACTCATCATGCGAATTTAAAATAAAAAATAATTTCGCGTTGAACAGTGCGTCACACTGTCTGGGTCTTTCATCTCACGCTCCGCATGCTTCCAAGAATCATTCTTAAAAATCTTAAATTAATTTCCGGAATGGGCCTTTTTCTTCACTGTTGTAATAATCTCCGAAATCATGTCTCCGCGATCCCTTAAATTGGTCGTTCAAGTAACGTGTCAAGTATTTATACATTTGTGCAAGTCTACCAAATCGTGTGTACTATATTTGTAATAACTGTAATATAGTTTTGTCATCTAGGATACGTTCAGGAATTACGCCCAGATAACTTTAATGTGTACTTTTTCTACGATATATATAACGTAAACTATAGGTAATATAAAGTTATCTTAGCATAATTCCTGAACACATCCCTACACGGTAGACTTATACAAACGTGGAAACATATGTGCAGCATCCTTATTGCGGAAATCTAGTACTAATTTATTATTGATAAACAATAATTAATTACTTATTTAGAGTACTTAAATTATTCCAACAGTGCTTTTATATTTAATCCTTTGTACACGATAGATCATTTAAATGTCCATTTGCATTTCTTATTTTTTAAATAATAGTTGGCTAATAATAGTCACTATCCTTTTCTTTTTTTTTAATACGCAATATATATTAATATTTTTTAAATATATAATAGGTTATAACTACGCCACCAATCTTAACTTCGAATCTCGTTGATATTGCATATCCGTTTTTAAAAATTGTAAAACAATCTGATGTGTAATTTAATTAATAAAATATAAAACAATAAATTAAATTATAAAAATGCTAAAAAAAGAGAAAGAGTAAGAACTGTATTTTAAAAATTAAAATAGATTTTTTTTTTGTTAAAATGTAACATTGGAATCAACTGCCTTATTGTAATAATGGTTATTCATAACTTTTACAATCAAGAAAAAATAATACGTATAAATGTATTTCAAGCATGATGAATATATAATGTAAATATGAGAGATAAAAATAATATTTTTTGTTTCATATTTATATCACACATTTGCATCATATATTGTAATATGATGCAAAAATTCAACATAAACTCATTCATATTCAATATAAAATGAATGTTATAAATATGTCCCTATTTTTCAATAAATAAATTTGTACGTGTTCTTATATAAATTCTACTAATTTTATTCATATTTTATTTAATTTTTTAATTTTAATAAATATGATTGTGATTTGGTCATTTATAAGAGGTCATTATAATGTATCCTTTATGCATTATATGATTCAATCAAGGACTTGGATCGGACCGAAACCGATAACCGGACCGAAACATTGGGTTGGTTAATGAACTGAAACGGACCAAAAATGTTTCTCGATTCGGTTTTAATCCAATTTTCGATTTAGATTTTTTAACTTCTTTGATATAATCATCGAATTAGGCTGTTCACGGAGTTACTTTCTTATTTTCTTGCTTGATTATGATAATTTACATAAGATAATATGTTATATTAATATGTTATTCTATAGAAAATTCAACAAGCTAAAAATTAAACAATTAAAGGACCAATTCTGCGAATTGTTGATGTAGAAGACAAAGTGCAGTAAAAAAAGGAAAAAAATAATTACACATCTCCCGTTCTAGATTTCTTTTAAGAGGATCTTTACGTTTAAGGAATAAAAAAATTCAATTTTCTTTTTGCTTTTTTTGAAAGCTTATAATCTTAAAAATATCCTACGTTTTTTGAAAGAAACGAAAATTATGCAGTGGAATTTGGGGCCGTTTGATTGATTCAAATAGCGCACGCTAATTGCTATAATCGACGCTGACCATTATTTATATTCAATCTTTCGAGATCATTCTAAAACGTTTCTATCCAATGGATAGAAACTGAATAGAAATGGAACAGAGTTTTATTCCCTTCTGAGCGTTACTTTCGTTTCTAACGAAAAACGGGGAGGTACTTGTACTAAAATTCAGAACTTTAAACGCGTTTTTCTCGAAATCGTGTTTTTGAATATGATAATCATGATTCCAAAAAAAATTATGAGTCCGACTTCTACTATGATTATACTCAGAGAACATAGCATTATCGTCTGAACTAGAATTAATACTCTACGTTAATTTTTTCTATTTTTTTTTGAAAGATCAAATAAGAGGAAAAAATGAGCTAAATTTGAATCATTCTTTCAAATTGTTGATATTTTGAAAATATGCATGTGATATTAATTATCCTAGTTTAGGTCAGAATTACAAGTCCACTCATTAAGAAAAAATCTTCATTTTTTGCTTTCAGATCAACGATACCATTGTTATATCTTTATCTCCGTTTGACTGTGTTGCAAGCCTAACTTCAGTGTCATCTTATTACTATTTTATAAAAAACATTAAAAAAAAAATTTTTTTTATATGTATGCACTTTCTAGACCTGTATTATTTTTGAAGTATACTTAAATTTTTATTCATTAAAAAAAATTCACAAAAAATACTTTTAAAATCGGGTCTCAAATATAAACGGCCCCTTAAAAAATGTTTCTTTCAATAAACGTGAATTTTTATATACAATTTATGCTTTATTATATTATCTTTTTCTACAATAGATAATCATGCAACCGTAACAAAAAAAAAATGAAATTTAAACGGTTATAGTCACCATTGTTGATAAAAGAGTTGAAACCGCTTGGATTTCGGATTTTTCCGATCCGGAATCGAAAAAGATCGAAAAAAATTGAAAAATATCGAAATTACCATTATCCGGTAAAAGGACTGAAATTGGAACCGAAAATTGGATACAGTCTCTGACCGTAACCGAACTGAAATTTTATTTTGATCCGAATCCCTGGATTCCATACAAGTTCCATATAAGTTGCAATAAAATTAATACATTTGTCTATCTAAAAATTTCATAAATGCTTTCTAAAGATGTCTAAAGATATGATATGAAATCATTTAATAATTATTATATACTTATGAAAGTGATGAAAATTCATCTAAACACAATTCATTGAGTGTAATAAGAGACCGGAAAATCATTATATCCAGCAAATACCAAGTTACATATAACGTACCTGTTAATTGTAATTTTTCATTCAACAACTGTAAGTGGAAAATTATAATTTATCAGGATAGTAACTAGTTAGTAAGTTAAAAATTAAATAAAAAGTTCATAATTTTTAATTTTTTAAATAAATTAATTTTTTCTTAAAATTTAGTTTACTTTAAAATTTTAATCTCTTACCTTTTTTCTTTTTAAGTTAAAATCCTTTTTATCTCTATAAGTGCCAATATTATCTTCTATAAAATCTTGAACATTACAGAATTAATTTAGAAAATGATTATGTGATTGTGGATGCCATGCTTGTAGATGAAAGTGGATTAAGTTTGCATTTAGGGATCGCCATTAGTGCTATGCTATCCTTGTTTTGCATTTAATAAGCAATAAAAGATAAAAATTTTGTATTTGTGATTTTCAAAAAATGTGCAGACATCGCACAAAGAGGAATAGAATTACTTACATTTTTAAAAATTAAATTTTATTTTATTTTATTATGTAAGTATCAAAATATAAAAATACCTGTGTAAAAATCGGTTTTATATTGTACAAAAAATATCTTTGTTATTTCATATAATTTATAAAATATTAAATTTATCTAAAGATGTAGGGGAGACTGAGGAGAAGTGAGCACCGGGGCTAAGCTGGTATTTGAATTTTGAATAGTAAAAATATATCTATATATTATGAGTTCCTAATTTATATTGTGGATGACATCTCATGTCTTTTTTACCAACGAAGTTTGATTAATTTAGGTGCTGCGTTATTATATTTAGGTAGTTTTAAATGTGTTTTCGAAAGTAATTTTTGAAATTTCATTTTTCGAATCACATCATTTTTTGTGTATATGAATGAAATGAAGTTGCAAACATTAAAACTTTTTATTGTCATCTTGTAGCCTTATAATCACTCTATAAAACGCTAATAATTATTTGACTAAAATCATTTACTTTGTTATTGAAAATTGTAATTGAAGAAAAGGTGTCTACTTAGCCCCGGTCTTCCTTATATAATTATAATTGTTTTTTTTTAAATAATTAGAATTTAAGAAAAATTAGCATACTCCGATTTAATAAAAATAATTAAAAAATAGCATTTCTAAAAAAATTAATTTTTTTATTTAATCAGAGTTAATTAAATTTTAACGTAACTTCTATTTAGTTTTTTGTTCATTTAGCTTTTAATTAATCTAAATTAACTTTATAAACCATTAATTTTAATTTAGATTTAAAAAATATTACCTTATTCATCCTTGCAACTAATATATTATTTTTCTGTGTATTTCTCTGGCTTAAAGTGCGCCATAAGCACTATTTGAACTATTTCCTATATATTCTGCAAAATAGAACGAAATATTGCCACCATATTTAACTGCTTATCCATACTCTAGGGCTGAATGAAGTGCAGTGATCGTGATTATCGAAATTGCCATCAAAGTGACATCGGGAGCTTTGAGAGCGAAGTTTTGTGATCGAAAAGTGAATGAAATGAACGAGCGAGTGTCGGAAGTGACGAATGAAATGTCGTGAATATCTCGGCAAGTATAAACTCGCTATTACGCCGTGAAACAGGAGTAAATACTGTTGAGTGTATATTGTACGTAATCTCAATTCACCGCGCATAAACTGGGATGACTGCGTAATTAGCCTTCCGAGAGGGACGATACATGCGTCGGAAGCGTCCGACGATCCGGTCTGTCGCGCTAATTAGCGATCGTAATTAGTCATAATTTTCCAATCGTTTCGCATGGGTGAACGTACGAGGAAGGTAATATTTCTTGATGGAGTAAAGTAATATCAATGTTGAGATCAAGAATCGTTTTAAAAACGTGTTGGAACAATGGTGGAACGGCAATCGATAAGTGCATTTCTTTTATTGTTATTCATATGAATAACCTGTAATCTTGTTCGAGCCACTAATAAAAGAGATTTTAAAAAATAAGTGAAATATTTGGTCGCACGCAAAAAGGAAAAATTAATTAAAATTACGATATTTATGAATGGTAAAAATTTTTCATATAAATTAGGGTAATTATTGAATTTAACTTTTCCTTATTCTGATGTTGATAAAATTAGATTCATTTGATATATTTTTGCACAAAATGAAAAAAATCTGGCAAAAAAGTCGCTCTGTCCAATGAATCGAGATATTAATTATTAAAGTTGATGACTATTCAAATTAGGAAATCCTGTCACATCAATGACATAGAGGAAATATGAGAAAATATAAGCGAGATTAGAACAAATAATTTCTGCATAAAAAAAAATTATACAAATTCTCTGCTTTAAAAACAAATTCTCTGCTTTAAAACACAAATTATAGAAAATAATTTGTGTTTTTAAAGCAGAGAATTTGTGTTCATAGAACAGAAAATTTATATAACCCTTCATGTCATCAATGTGACAGATTTCCTAATCTGAATATCTGTCAATTTTAACAAGTAATATTAGATATGTTTTTGAAAGTATTTAGATGCGTACTTTAGCGAAAATTGCATACCGTATCTAGTACTATCTAAATAATATGGATTTCAATTTAGGTATATGTACCTGTGTATCTAGATATATTCCAATACTAATTGGATAAATACATTCGAAAAATGTCCGGTTAGAATTCTGATTGAAAAATCTTCTGATGATTTTCATCAAAATTAAAATTTTTTCGTCTTAAATCTATTATAACTCTATTTGAATCTAACCAGAATTCAGATTGATATAAATCAGAATCTTTTTCGTTTATTTTTTAATAATTTCTCTCAGTGGCTCTATAAATATATGTTTCCGTCATTTTAATAAAAAAATATTAGAGAAATAAAAAATAAAATAATCAAATATCATTTTTATAAAATTATATTTATTAATATATTGATAGACATAATATTTATAGATATAAGAATATATGATTATTTTCCAAACAATTGATTTATTTATGTATTTCATTTCCACGATGTTTAGCAGATGAATTAGAATCTGGAATAATAGAAGAACCAAAAAAAAAGTTAAATCAATGTGTGTATACTTAGTATTGCCTAAGTTAGGTTGATCATATTGGTTTAATTTTACGGAAAGTTTTTTCTTTGACTATAAAACAAAATTTTCTTATAAAGAAAATATAAAAAGAATACAGTGTTATAAGGTAGATACGAGGATAGATATAAATACAAAGTTATAATAAAATGAATTACAAAAATTAATAAAGTCATCTTTTAATAGTTACAGAAAGCAATT
>NW_017259206.1:1630476-1632215 GCF_001594045.1 Atta colombica
TCTATAAAATATTAATATTAAATATTAATATTATTCAAAATCAGGATGTATTTTATTTTTACTAACAAAATAAACAAAGAGCAATAAATTGATATAATCGGGTCAGGCAAACAGTCTACATAACTTAGTGCTAAGCTGTTAAATTTACATAATTACATAATTATAGAAAAACGAGTAGGGCATATTAGTTATATAGAGTCCGGATATCTTAGATAAGATAAAAATGAAAATAAAAGAATTCTATTATTTCTCGGATAACACATTTTTTTCTCTGTTAAATTTTCAGTTCAAAATTATTTTCTGAAAATTAGGCATTTTTGGAGTAATTCTGGATAATGCAAAAGTTTTATAATTTAAATAGATTGAAATAAAAAAAAAGATAAGATGAAAATCAATGCAAATAAAAATTTTTTGTCGATTTTTATGGTAATACAAAAAGCCGTCTTTATTTCTATTTTAAATCTAATCAATATTATGTGTACCCATTTGTATCTCATTTATTTTCGTTTGTACCTTAAAAGGTTCGCAGATGCAACGATTTCAAAATTTCAGAAATGCGCCAAGAGGGAAAGTTGGCCATTTTAAAAGGTATCGAAATGAGACCAATGGTATTCGAAAGAAAATCGTTTGTATTCTCTTTTACTTTTGAATGGTATTGGTCTCATTTCGATATCTTTTAAAATGGCCGACTTCCCGTTTTGGCGCATTTCTGAAATTTTGAAAAAATCTGTATCTCCGAACGCTTTGAGGTATAAACGAAAGTAAGAGAAATACAAACGGCGGGTACAATTGATTCTCTTTCGAATGGCATAAATGAAATTAAAAAAATCTTAAAGTTACGCGCTGATCATTTTTTATTTTTCTTTTTGTTTAAGGTACAAACGAAATAATGATTGGTATAAATAAGTACAAGCGAAGTACAAATGTACTACGGTATTAATTTTTATTTTTGATACGTTGGGTGCCAGGTTCACATCGGTATCAATACTGCTTCTGAAACGTAGCAGTATTGCAACTTCTATATGTAGGAGCTCTCTTTCTCGTGGAGAGAGAGAGAGAGAGAGAGAGAGAGAGGGGGGAGAGAGAGAGAGAGAGAGAGAGGAGGGAGGGGAGGGGAGGAATGTTGAATTCTGTTGATTAAATAAAATTTTAGGAAATGGATTGCTAGCTTTATAAAGATGAAGTAATTGTTTCTAAAAGCTGATTTGAAAAGCGTTTTGTTATGAATACAATGCGCAAATTGCGCGATTCAATTTTTAATTTGTTTGCGATGGTTCGACTGTGCATATCTTATACCTGCATTCAATCGATATCATGGCCGATTGGAAAGTTATGGTGGCATTTTGACGAATGTTGTGATCACGTATTTTGCAGAGTACAATAAAATACACAATTCGTCTGGTGGTGATAATTCTCGCAACCAGTGATTCTCCAGTATGTATTTAATATAACTGTGTTTATAGAACATTTATGTGAAAAATATTTCAATTAAAAGATTATTACATAATTTTAATATTATTAACATAATGTTTATGATAAGACGTACAACATTATTCATTCCGCCAAGTAATTTTAATCGGCTTTTTTATTTCTCACAATTGAGTTAATTTAACAATATTAAAACTTTAGATGTAAGAAGTTTGATTTATATTATAAATCAAACTAAAATATGATCAAAGTTGGATTTCAAATATTATATATTTTACATTACATTATATATTTTATTATTATTATATATT
>NW_017259206.1:1632234-1633421 GCF_001594045.1 Atta colombica
TATTATTATTATTATTAAGTAAATTTATTTCATATTTTCAACACAATCAATCTGAAACACTAATAGGGTAGAGCGAAACTGTTAATACTGGCGGAAGGGTCAGTTTCAACTTTAAAATATTACGAATATTATGATAGCAAATAATATGTCTTTGCAGTGATATGCTTATAATTACATTATACAATTATGTATAATGTAGTTATGATTACTTTTTGAGAGAATAAGTATAATCTTTAAATAATCAACATGTTTAGGAATATAAAATTATCGTGAGAAATGGACAAGAAAGCTCCGCGCGCTCTACCCTCTCTAATCTCCCCTAATTTAAATTTAATTAGAAAAATCTGTAAAAAACTTATTGCAAAAAATGTTACCTCAGCCAAAAATCGAATTTGAAACTCCCAACTCTCTCAGGGCGAACATTTTCTCTTTCTCTCTCTCTCTCTCTCTCTCTCTCTCTCTCTCTCTCTCTCTCTTTCCATTGAATTATTTTATATTAAAAAGAACAATAAAATATTTAATTTATAATAACAGTCAATAAATTGTACAAAAATAAGATGTGATTGCCACGTAGTCAATGAATGTATTAATTAAATAAAGCTCAAATCAGACACATTGGAGCTCGAGGATTATGAATTTAAGAGTAGAATTTAATCAATCAGATAATTTCAATTTTAATCTGTTTTGGCCTGATTGATTAAATTCTAACTTTCAATTCACAATTCTTAGTCGTTAATTCGTAATCTGATATAAGCTTTATACAGGGTGTCTGGAAATAATATTTCATGAGCAGGTAGAGCGGACTAAACTGAGTGGAAAAATCCTTTACCATTTTGTAAATTTTCCCAATAGTTAATAAGATATTAATCCTTAAAGATAGCCAAATACGCGCGCTCACCCGGCCTATTACTGCGAAATGTATATGCCTACCAATTGCTTGGTGCGCGGGCCTTGGGAGTTGGGGATTGTTGGGGATTGGTTGGCAAGCGTCCCGCGCCGCGCTCATCGCCGCAAGTCTCCATAGCTTAGACGGGCCAAGCGATCGGTAGGCGTATATACTTTGCAGTAGTATTCGGCTATCTTTAAGGATTAATATCTCGTTAACTATTGGGGAAACTTACAAAATGATACAAGACTTTTCGATTCAGTTTAGTACGCTCTACCTGCCGATGAAATATTTCCAGCGA
>NW_017259206.1:1633521-1639110 GCF_001594045.1 Atta colombica
CCATTTATGTTAAATTTACATGATCCTCGTGACCATGAGATTTTTAGAACACAGTTTCGAAGATTAAAAATTGATTCTGTTTAGATATGTTCTTAAATGTGTGCAACTTTGCAGATAGCCAAGCTTTTTAAAAATAATTTTAATTTAAATGATAAAAATGAGGAAAATAAAATTAATTCTTCGATGTATATTTCCCTGATGATTAATTATAATAGAAAGGATTGCTTTGATTTCTATCCAGTTGGCACCAATTAAATTATAACATAACTCTCTCTGTTATAATTTCGCATTTAACAACGTAACTGTTATATAGCCTGGCTGCGATCTGTTATTAATTGCGAGTATTGAAAATCTATAATATACAAAAGTAAAGTGAACTGTAGATTTCTACAATTAATACATGCGAATAACAGAACCTCAAGAATATACAAAGTCAATAAAAAATAATCTCTATTTTTAACATCAATAAACGGTCAAATTTTATAACAAAAAATCATTATTCTAACTTTCATGATATCAAAATAAAGTTATTTTGATCTTCTCTTGACTTGTTGTGTTTTTTGAATCAGTCCTGGAGTTTTGTATATTAATTTATATTAAGAATAAAGCGAGAATAAAACGGGATAATTTGGATAAGTTAACAGAAATTTTCTGAAATTGTATAAAAGATTGAGATTGAATAGCGTCTTCAATCAAATACAAAACATTTATTATTGGTGCAATAATTTATGTTTTGTATGTTTAATTGAATACATTATGTGATCTCAGTCTTTTCTCGAAAACATTCTCGAAAATATTCGCTATATGATGACCTAGCAGTGAGCGCCAATTAAAAGTAACATAAAGCTATGTTATAATTTCACACTTGACAATATAAATTAATATAACTCCAGGATTGCGTGACTTTTGTGTATTTCTTGGGGTTCTGTCATTCGCTGCGTGTACTAATTGTAGAAATCTACAGTTCACTTTACGTATATTAATCCGTTTTATCCTACGTTTATTTTTACGTTCGTGCGATATTGCAAGAACGAAATACCGTGACGCGTGATCTCGAATCATCTCGAATCGCGAAGAGGACCAAAGCCGCCGTGATGGATTGACCGACAATGCACAGACGATCAGCTGATTGTGTGGCACATGCTCGCGGCGCTTAACTGACCTAGTCCTACGCGCGCGCGAGTTGCTTACGGCGCTTACGCGCGTAGTACTATGCTGGAACGTGAATGAACGGATATGTTTTTCCAAGGCGTTGCGACTCAACGAGAAATATCGACAGACGTCAGATAAGGACGTATCCCTTTTTGCGATTCTCTTGCACATCTGAGCATCTCATCGCAATGAGCGATCTTATCGTACACGCATGTGTATTTTCTTAAACGCTATGCAATATAGAGAGATATAATAAAAGATAGAGAACGTAATTTTTTGCCGTGCGTTCGATTCGTCTCGATTTGAAAAGAAACTGTCTGAAAGTCGGATATAAAGAACTTCTCTTAACGTCTTCTCGATGTCTTCTTCTCATTGAAAAAGTTCTTGATTTTTACATACGATGGAAAAAGATGAAAAAAGATATGAAAAGAACTTTTTCTTAACATTCTCTCGGTATCTTCTTTCATTAAAAAAATTTGTTATAATTTTTTTTATAAAGTAAATAAAAATTTAAATTTAATGATAAAAAATTGAGA
The DNA here is from genome assembly GCF_001594045.1 of Atta colombica. Lineage (NCBI taxonomy): Eukaryota > Metazoa > Arthropoda > Insecta > Hymenoptera > Formicidae > Atta > Atta colombica. Next base: position 1,635,210 of record NW_017259206.1, read on the forward strand.
ATGAAGATCAAAGTGGTGCTTTCGCTCTTGAGATCGACAAGTATTAGAAGACTTTTGCAAACACTTACCGATATTCGGGCGAAGGGCAAGCTTGCGCCACGCAGACTAACGACGTCGATTCATCCTGGGCGACGTGTACGACACCGGAGTTTTCGAGTATCACGGGAGGCATTACGCCTCTGTGATCTGTGAAGCAGAATGCAGAAAACTTAGCGCGTCACAAACAACGTTTCCAGTGATGTGCACGATAGTTTCCTTGGAAACTTATTGGTATTATCTAGACTCACCTGCTATCCTAATGTTGGCCATAGAACTAACGACCACTTGTCTCGTGAGACGGTGCATTGTGCGGCATCTGTAGCCATTCAGCTGGTCGCTGAACTCGAGGCTATGCACTAGAAGCTCTCCCGTGGGAAGCAGGTGAAACTTGCCATCTACAAAACGTAGCGATCGAAAGCATCATGAAATGTCAAACGTATCGAAAGACGTTATACGGTATATACAAGATGTTCCAGAAAACTTGATACTAAAGTATCTTTTCTATCGACTTTTTTATAGGCTTATACATTCAATCTTGAAATTCTGACAAGATGATTGTATATTGATTTGCAACAATGATTAATTAAAAAAATAAAGTTTTCCAAAATGTGAATTTTAATGTTGTGAAACATTCGAATTTTGTGTTATTAATTTTAAAAATGCAATTTTGATATAACTGTGTGATTGTAGAATAAAAGTATTATGTTGAATTAGAATTATATTGATACCGTTAAGAATGACTTGAAGTAAGTCGAAATGCATACAGATTTTATACCAACTTTTTATGTTTTTATACTTTACATAAAAAATGAACATATAAACATTTCCATTATTATACTTGCATACCGAGTATCGCGCTGACTCCTACTTTCCCTTACATCCTAGTCTTTATATTGTTAATTAAGGAATTTATATTGTTATCAAGGAATTCTTCAATATTATTGTTATTTTTATTATTAAATAAAAAAGTATGTTCTCTTAAAATATCGTAAAATAGAGTCGTTCTGTAATACCAAAATTCATTGACGATATATTGATTAAACATTAGTATGCATTAGGGATATATTGCGCTAATGAATTATGCTATTAGAGTTACCTCAGTCAGGATAAATTTGATCCAAATTAAAAAAAAAATGTCTAGATAATACGCATGCCCACATAGCACGTTTTTAAAGATGTTTTTAAGACATCTTTAACCCCGATTTTGATACGTTGTCTGGGGATGACTAAAATTTGGACCGTTTTAAGATATTCTTTTTTTCTTTGTTTTGTTTCTTCATCTGCAAGTAATTAAAAAATGATAATTTGATTATATTATTGCAGTAAATGAGCCATATGACAATTTGATTATGGATGAATATTGTTTTTTTTTCTGTTCTTTTTCGTCTTGCATTATGTATCAAGGTATTTACTTTCTGCAATCGACCGCAAAATTCGTAAGCCTGAAACAACACTTCGATAGAATTCCGCTTGCCATGCATGAATAATACACGACTTCCTAATCCCGTCGTATTATTCATATTGAATACGCGGTGGCAATAATTGGGATCAACGTTTCCCGATAAACCGGTCGGTTATCTTTAACGACTATGATAACGCCACGCCCTGCTGGATTATTTTCGGGCACGATCACATTCGACTGCACGATAATTACGCTAATTCCGCGGACTCCACCCTTGTCCGATCTACGTGACACAGGGTCGCCGTCTCTCCACGCTTTTCTCTCTTGCCCGAACTAAGCTCGGGGTTTCCTTAGATAAGCTCGACCACAACGCTTAACGACCACAATTATCCTAAACAGTTGCGAAGACTGTTCTAGAAACTTGAGCCTTTTCGGGATTTACGAATCGCGCTCTATACGATCGCTATTTCATACCTTATTTATATACATCGCGCACAAACACAGAGATTACTGAGTAATATATTCGATAAAGATTAAAATTATTCTATCTTTCGATATGCAAAATAGCTAGATATAAATTTACTCTCTAAATTTCTTGGAGTGAAACCTCACTCCAAAAGAGTAGGGTAACTTTGGCAAACGCTAGGATTTACGTCGCAGAAGTAAAAAAAAAAGGATGGGAGTAATTTTCCCGCAGCTACTTTGTTACATTAGTTTATGTTATATTAGTATTGTGTTATGATTTCAGTTTCTTACTGTTAATATTAATGAAATTATTGTGAGTTCAATCGATTTGTCACTGCAATAAGCAACGCTAATCATAAATTAAAGTCTACATAAAATGTGATTACTGTAGGACATGGAAAAGATTTAGTGATTATTTCGTGATACATGAGTGTAGAGGAATAGTAAAGCATGTTGTAACGAAACATAAGTACTTTGCCCTTATATTTTTTGTTTAGTTTGTTGTCTTGTATATCCCACCTGTTTGAGATATATGGCATTTTTAGCGGACGGAATTTATGCCCAAAGTATACAAACTGCGCAGATTGAATTCAGTAAAATGCAATAAAAGCATTACATGAAATATATACCTCATGTTATAACACTTGTAATATATGTAGAAAGATTGTAATTATTATTTATTACTTCATATTTATCATTTTCTTATTCCTTAATAAAACTTTGTAAACGCATTTTATAAATTATTGTGTCATTTTACGTCTTATTTATATGCATTATTTGTAAATTTTTCATGAGCCATACCTCCCTCCCCTTCCCTTTTCCCCCTATAAGTATATCCCACCATAGGATATATGGCAAAAATTCAAGGGTTTCAAAAAATTCTTTTTTTAATACAAAAAATTAATATTTCTAATATTTTTTTCATAATTGTAGATAGTAAAAGTTTTTACTGATATAGTTCGTTTATCTTCAAAATAGGTAATAAATTATATATTTAATAAATTAAGTAATTTTTATTAAATGCGGTGTACATATCCGGAAGGAATTATATGCGGAAAAATACTGCTACAATTGAAAAAAAGTGAAAATACATATAATTTGCATTCCTGAATAAGAATGACAGATTTTTATTCCAAAAGAATAAAATCTCACTCTAAAAATAGAGTGAAAATCTATCATTCTTATTAAAAGTGTAAATATTTTTATTTTTTTTTTTCAATAGTAGCAATATTTTTACTCTTTTGGAGTAAGATTTCACTCTAAGAAATTTAGAAAGTAAATTTAATTAAGTTGCAAGGTTTTCAGTTTATTAGAAATTTCTCATTATTAATTAATAGCTTAATGATATCTCGATTAATAATTTAATGACAGATTTAGTATTTGACGATATTAGAGAGGATATTCCTTAATGAACAAATGCTAATGTAGAATAGAGATGAATATTCAATAATCGAAAATAAAAAAATTTCGAAAGAAAATAACTAGCAAAATCTCTTTTGCAACAAATTTTCGTGATTATAGGAAATTGGAATTTTTTAGTTTAATGAGTTTAATGAAAATTGGAGCGATAGGAAAAATTCGATTTCAATTTATCTGTTATTAAAATATTTCTCGTTAGAATTAACTCGTTAGACAAAAATATAAGAGGTTTTATACTAGACACTTCTGTAATAGTGACAATATTTTTGCATTTATGTACGAAAATGTTTTGCACACGATGTATCTGCACTTTTATGATCGTGTATAATAACTGTGCATACACTTACGCGGCTGAGTGAGCTCGTTCGTGAGACATTATAACAGCTAAGAGCGGCAGCTGCGATAAGGCAGCCTTCTGAATAGATTGTCCGCTAAGTCAGGTGGACCGAATGGTCTATGTAGTTTAGATATTACATTCGACGGACTGAAGCCTATATAGCCCATTGCGCACGGTTCCATTCACGATAGATGCGATACGCATGTATGTATTATTATGTATATATATATATATATATA
>NW_017259206.1:1639210-1643974 GCF_001594045.1 Atta colombica
ATATGTGTGTGTGTGTGTGTGTGTGTGTGTGGAGCATACATGAGCTGGGCGCTACATACATGCAGCGAATTACGTTCTACCTGATACGTCACAAACGCGATCGCAGATATAGCATAAAAACATCTTTCTATGTAATATGAAGTTATTATACTGCATGGAAAGGATAATTTTTACAAAAACATCTAAAAATTTAGCTAGATATAATTTGAAAATAATTTTTGTTGGATCATTAAAATAATTATATATACAGCTGATTACTAAAACATCAAAAGTAATATTTTTTGCAGTATTACTCATTATGCTTGAGCGATTATTTTGATCCATTAAAATTATTTTCTCTATTTAAATTTATATTTAATTCTAGATTTACATCTAATTTTTTCTAGATATATATTTAATTTTTTCAGATATTTCAGCAAAACCGTTCTTTCCATGCATAGGAAGAATGAATAATAGTTTAATTTAGCTAGAATATTTAAAAATTTAGCTAGATACTGATCTGAAAATGATTTTGTTGAACTGCCAAAATAATTTTCTATGAGTATCTTGTGATAATCCAACATAATTATTTTCAGATCTATAAGATTTAATTAAATTTTTAGATATTGTAGGCAAAACCGTTTTTTTTTCATGTGAATAAATATAATAATGTTAAAATCTTTCACGATTATCGATTTCGATTAAAGTATCTACATACAAATAATGCAGTACCAATTTTGCTTTTATAAGCAAAAAAGAATTTATACATCCACTCATGATATAGGTATAAGATAACAACATGGCTTTTTATTGTAACTAGTATTCTTAGTGACTGCTAATTACAATCGTGTAATCAAATCGCGGCACGCGAAATGTTTAATTATGTATAACTCTTCTATCTTACACCCTTGTACGCAATTTTCTGGGGCGGACTCGCGTTTACAGCAAATCTGATTAATCTCCGTGAGCTACTAATGAACCCGACAATCCCGACTCCCGCACCGCGAGCTGCGGAAGGAGACGCCGTATTATTGTGGATATTAAATTTCAGCACGGGCGTCCGCGGCGGATATTAAATTTTAGTTCTTGTAGGCGACGGCCGTAGTGAGCCCTCATATAGAGACTACGCTGAAATCGCCTCGTATTGTCACTATATCCATGTTATTCTTTTTTTTCCTTCTATTGCCATCGCACTACATCTGTGAAAATCCGCCAGGGATGTTTCCCGAATTCATATCAGTCTTTGCGCCGCGAAAACCCGGATTAACGAAATTATTTGAAGACCCAGCGTGTGTGCGTGCGCGCGCGCGTGTAATAATAAACTTTAAATCAAGAAATATTTAGATACATATTTGTGAAAATAAAAATTATTAACTATATAAGAATATGAATTAATACGAAATTAAAAATGGAATAATACGATTCAATATTTATTTAGACATATATTAATCAATCTAGTAACGAGATCTCATATTAATCACCATAATAATGAGATGTAGAGAAAGAAAATTCCAATATAAAGTGATATGGAATATTAACAATAAATTAACAATAAATTGCTTTTGCAAATAATATAGAGCTTTTAGAATTTAATTATGTTAAAAATTTCCACAAGTTCTCACTGAAAATCTTCTCAGAATCTTGTACACACGGAATATAAAATAATTGCCAACATATGTTCCTCGTTGTTTTACCTTATTGACGCGATTTAATATCTTTATGTATATATTTATGTATATATTTCGTTGCGGAAATTTATTTTTAATTATTAATTTAATTTTTTTTTCTCGCAAATAATATCTATCTATTTTCACATAATAATTTTCACATAATAAAATTGTTTACTTTTATTGGGTAAAATCCCTTATATGTGGACATAAAAGTTATACATTTCAAATTTTTCAATTGGACTTTAATTAGGTTTTGCCTTTGTAACGCACGTGAAATTTTGTTTCCATATCACAAAGAAATGTAGTACACGCTCGTATGTAAAGTTTCGTTATAAACATTTACCTCCTTGTAGCGAGGGATATATGTAGGACGAAGGTTCGTGCAGCCAGGATACAACGCGCACCAAATCTTTGACGTAGCTGGGTATGATGCAGCGTAATATTGCAGTGCATCCCCTCGATGCGCCCCCCGTCACCTCCACCTCGACTTTGTATGCCTGAGCCACCACTGCAAACAGCAATAAAATTTCATATAAAGCCATGTGTTCCAGCAATCTAGTACAAATTGCAAAACAATAGCTTACGTAGTAATTTCCGTTTCTACAAAATAAAATTTTCTTAAAAAAAAAATGGAAAATTAGTACGCTATAAAAAATACTTTTGTATTCTTTTTATAATTGTTATGATAATTAAGATAATTACATATAATAGTTTGTCTCTTGGTTCACAATTGCACTTGACTTTTTCGTTATTTCGTTTTTAAAAAGAAAAAAGCAAGTAGACGGTGTAAAAAGATTGCACGTCGTCATTATGTCGGGCTAACAGTGTAACGAGACAGAGCGAACACCGATTCTATGTCTACGTCTGTGTCTCTAATTGCCACCGTAATGAAAAAGCAATCGCAGTTACGCCGACAGTCTCGTTTTCAATTACATCGTCGCCGTCTTACTACACCGTGAAAGCGCGTTGCCTTGTATACGGGTGTATATGACACTATGTATATACACAGACTACAGAGGGTGTCGCACACGTCGTTACGTCGTAACCGTCGGGTGAATCTCGACGTCGAGAATGCGTCGAGGCATGAGGCGACGCGAGCGCATAACGAACGTCTCGCTTCTTCCCTCCCACGTTCCTTCCTCTTCCTTTTCTCTTTCCTTTTTGTGTCCGGCATCGCTCTCTCGCGCACGAGGAGCATCGTACACTCTCTCTTCCGGAGATTTTATTTACGTGAAAATTCCAAGGGCGACGGCCAGCTCCGCCACCGATGGTGCAGTCTGACAGGCCGACGTCGCGACGCCACGACGCGGAGGCTAAAGTCTCGACTACGGCGTTCTGAATTTCTTCTCTATATTCCTTCTCCGTTACCTCGAACCTCCAAACCGTGCGAAGACTTTGTCTCGCGTTTTTCTCCCTTTCAACTCCCTGATTCCTGCTTCTCCTGTTTTCACTCGCATGCCGTCATCCCGCTTTCTCGCATATCTCGCAACTCGCGTGAGAAATATTGCGTTGAATTATGATATCATCACTCGAGGAGGATATTAGAGGACTTTTATATAAAATATCGCACAATGTAATACGTGGATGTTATTTTGGAGATGAGTATATAGAATATCCCATATATATGTATAGGTGGGATAAAGAATTGTACTAAATATTCAAAGAATAAGCATCTTTTTCGTTTAGCAAAATTTTCAGAAATGTTGTTTTTAAAATATTTCATTTAATATGTCAATATAGTATCATTTGTTGTTTCTTGATTCTTTTATGTAAACGTTTTTTTGTGTAAAAATTTTGATAATTTTAATATAATTAAATTTAATATTTATTAATATTATATATATTCTTATAGTGACACACTTGAAAAAGATTTAAGTTGACATAATTCATCATAGCCGAAAAATACTCTTTCTTAATGAAAAAACAATTTTGTAAGTATTTTATTTAAAAAATGTAAATAATGAATTTAATTACAACAATGAAATTTTACATGAAAATTTACAGGACTTTTATATAAAATACCGCACAGTGTATATGTAGATGTTAATTTGGAGTATATAGAATGAGTATATAGAATATCTCATATATATGTATAGATAGGATAAAGAACAATTATATATTCAAAGAATAAGCATCTTTTCCATTTAGCAAAATTTCTTCTTCAAATTTACAAACAGTAAATTCATCGTATTAAAATCCTTTTTTACATAAAATCATTTATACAGGAAACACACGCGCGCGCGCATATACAGGGAATTCCTGGTATTAAGAATAAAATCTCAAATATGATGGTATGATTCTAAAAATTTTTACAAAGGAAAACAAATGTTTATTTTTTGATAAAGAAAATGTGATAATACTAGTCCTATCTATAAGACATCTGTATTATACACATATGTATAATATATATATGTATACAGGATGTTCTATTTAAATTGAGAGTATGAGAGTATCACTGGTTTGATCTTGGGTGACGCTACCAAAGTCAGATCAAGGTATTTAAATTTTTTTAATGGAATCTGCCATTTTTTATTATACATCCTCGTAGAATTATAAACATTATAATAAAATATTTTTTCATTAAATACTTCTCGAGTTATAAGGCTTGAAAGTTACAATTGTCAGCATTAGCATTACTCAAGGTATCCGAAGCTTTGATTTTGACAAATAATCTTGTCTGGATCATGAGCCTGAACATTTAAGAGATTTTAGCCGTCGGTCGGACACTGAGTAATGCCAAGAATAATGCTGATGTAACTTTCAAGCTTTATGACTCGAAAAATATTTAATGAAAAAATATTTTATTCTAGTGATTTGAAAATTTTTCAAGGTAAGCTAAGAATATGCAATAAATGTATGAGGTTCTATTTAAGAAATTAATAATAAAATTGCATGATCTTCAAACAACTTTCCAAGATCAAACCAATGACATCATCTTATGTCTCTTTTCAAATTATGTAACTTTTGTATGATATTTAAATATTTTTATTTAAATTTTTTTATATAAATATTTTTCTATAATGTTTTGTTTCCGAAATATAAATCTGTAACATTTTAATTAATTGATTCACTCTTATATATAATATAAATTATAACGTTACATAATGATATGAAT
>NW_017259206.1:1644074-1648567 GCF_001594045.1 Atta colombica
TATCACAAACGTGTTCATAATTTTTGGCGCATAATCGCTCGCATAAAGCACGCCTGCATCGAGCACGCGTGGAAAAGAAATTTCTTTCGTTAAATCGAAAGAGAGAAAAAGAAAGAGAAAGAGAGAGAGAGAGAGAGAGAGAGAGAGAGAGAGAGAGAGAGAGAAAGAACTGAAAGTAAAGTTTTAATTAACGGTCACACGTCCAGGGCAGAACTTTATGGCCGCGAGGGGGTTAGTAGTTGGAAATCCTGAAAGCGTCGGGTCGACGCAGCTGCCACGGATTTGCATTCAGATTGCGTTTTTTTTTAAGAGGTAATTACACTGCACGACTAGAAAGGAACCTACGCGCATCTCATCTGCATCGGTGCTCGACAAACACTAATTCGGTTCTAACGCCTGTTTCACACTGATTTTCTCTCGCAATCGGCATTTTCTGTCCGTACAAACCATTAAATTGCGTATACGTTTAAAAGGAATATTTCTTACGTATAACAATAGTTTTTTAGAGTATAAGTTATAGAAAATATTATTTCTATTATTATAACTATTACATGATAACACGTAATCCTATAATTAAAACTATTGCATGATAATAATCCAGTCTTAAGATTTTTAATAAATTCGTGATAATTTCGTGACATATAATGTTTCAAAGAATACAAAATAATAATTGAGTGGAGAAATCAAACCGCACTTTTGAACATTTCTTTAAACAAGAGATGCGAAATACGTCTAATATGTATTTAATTATAAAAACAAATTATAAGAACTATTTCTTTATTTATGTGTTTAACGTGCTATTATTTTAACCGCCAAATATTTCTTAAATAAATAGAGACATGTCCGATGTGCAAATTCCTTTACACAAAGTCTTTACACAACGCGAGGTTTGCGGTTCCCTGAATTGCATTCGGACACAATGCTATGCGAGGATTCGCTGTGCGATTACATAGCTCGTGTAAAACCGGCCTATCCGCGATTCCGCGTTTTATCGCACGCAAGAGGCAACCCATGCACCCATCGCAATTACTGTTGACTCGCGCCAAATATCCGCGGCATTCGCGTAATCCGCTTAATAGACTTTTCCAATGGTCCAGTGTGCGCGGTGGCCGCGAGTAAAGCTCTAATATGATGGCCGTCCCGATTAAGCGCTTGCCATTCCTTAATTAAAGGATACTTCGGTAAATAACGGATGTAATTGCGCGGGATGTATATAACGCGATAAAACGTTTGCAAGTTTTTTTGATGATAATAGGACTTGCACAACAAATAGGTAAATTAAAAAGGATTCGACAGAGTAATTTGTTCCACAAAGTTATCAACAATTTTGTTTTAACTTTCCCTTTATGACATTTAAATTTTATTCAATGTATTCTAAATTATATTGCACGTAATTATATTGTAAGTTATATTATAAGTTTTATAGCTGCATACATTTTTGCTATATTATAGTTAGAATTTGAAAATATTTCTTTTCTAATCTTAGTAGCATACATTTTTTTGAGTAATTGGAAATAAACTGGACAGTTTATAACTTTTGTCGAGTAATAAAAAACCGAGAAATAAAAAATTTAGAATTCTAATCAAAATGTAACACTTTGTCTATAATTATTATATGTATTTCTGTATTGTTATACAGAAACAATGCGCAAACTCTGAACCTATTTATTGAACATAAACAGAATAATAAATACATTACGCGCGCGCGCGTGATATTTTATTATAACTAATAATAATCTAATAATAATAATTGGGCAGGTATCCATGCAAATTGTATATATTTTTATCAGGAAAATTACTTTAGCTGCTGAATAAATCTCTACTAAATTTTGTCAATTTTCTGTGCAGTATTGTCACAATAAGAATGAGAATACAATAAAATTAGATAATATAATTGGATGGATATCTAGGAAAACTGCATTCATTTCTACCAAGGAGTATGTATTTTGCTTTTCATGCATGGACATAAATTTCGTATACGAATCTCGCTTACCTGCTCTGACTTGTACATCGCGACTGAGCACTCTGCCGACGGTGTTGCTCGCCACGCATCTATACGCGGCACTGTGAACGTCCTGCCGATAAGCCGCGGCCGGAAACGGCAGGAGTACCAGAGTGCCATTTCTGAGCACTCTTCGCACGCCTGACACATCGTTCACCGGATGCCCGTCTGCGGTGGACCAGTCGATGTTGGGCGGTGGACTTCCGGAGGCCGTGCAGTCCAACCAGGCACCGCTGGAATTGGAAAATTCAATTCTCGACGGCGGTTCCAGCACGAAGCTAGGGCCGCGTAGGTGCGCATCAAAGCCGTGCCCGCCTGCGGACGTTACTACAGCAGCTGCACCTGTACAAAAAAAATCACATTCTTATATGAAGAAATAAACTCATGATAGAATAACGATCCCTAGAATAATGACATTTTATAATTGTGTTTCTTTTACTGAGAAATAGATACTTAAAATATTATTTGTGGAATACGTTTATTTTACTGAAATAAATCTTTATTTAAATACGGCAAAATAAAGTTTTATTCTTAATAAATGAACTGTTTATTTATTTATTTATTTATTTACTTTACAATTAATGAGATATATTTCAGAGAAACGCATTTTTTGTCATCACAGTCAAATTTTTTTATAACCATTTTTAAAATAAATATTAAAGGTAATGTTATATATAACATTTGCTTGCAAATATTTCGACTTTTTTCTCAAAGGAAAATTCTCTTCCGTTAAAGGTATAAGAAAACATTTTATTGCTATTTTTCGAATGGCTAAATAGAGTCTGTGATTTTATTATAATACTTTTATGAGTGCACTACCTAAAATTTTATTAAAATCAGTAATTATACTGCCAAGCTTTCCGTCAGTATACATATATGAGAGAAAAAAGTTGGAGTGTATTCACAAGCAAATATTACATGTAACATTCTCTTTAATATTTATTGGTTATAAAAAAATTTAACTGTGATGACGAAATATACATACATGTTTGTGAAATATATCTCATTAATTGTAAAAAATAAAAAAATAAATAGTTTATTTAGGAATAAAATTTTATTTCGTCATACTTAAATAAAGATTTGTTTCAGTAATATATAAACATTAAATTTCATAAATAAATTTTTAAGTATCTTTTATAGACTATTTTTTTGCAACTTTTATACATTAGTTAAATCATATTTTTTTGTATTATGTACTCATTTCAATTTCTAATAAAGTTTTTTATTACCAAATTAAGGCATTTAATTTGAGTATGTCAAAATCACATGTAAAACATATAAAATGTACCACGATATTTTTTTAAAACTTCCAAAAAAATTTTTCTATCCTTAAAAACGTTTTATAATCCAATTAAATGCAATTTTTAAAAGTTCTGCAGGAGATTTCGGGAAAATTTCAATTGAATCTTGTTCTGGATGGAAGTAACGACTTTGGACGCTTTGAACCTTGCTAAAATCGACTTTGAGCTCGAAATTTGGTCATTTTTTCACATTAATCAGACTGTATTTCTTAAAGCGTATATCGTAAAGTTAAATGAATTATTATCATGTTCAGCGACCAAAAAAATATACAGTATCACATTTAAAATCCGGATTAAGCCATTTTTGCATCAAATCAAACATATATTAAGGAAAATTGAAACTTTGAAGAATCGTTACTAGTGACCTCTAAATCTTAATATTGTTTGATTACAAATTTAGGGGTGTTCTTTAACATGAAATGGAAGCTTTTGAGCTGAGAGGCCGATTAAAAAAAACAATTTTTTTCTCTTATCAGTCTAATGTATATACAGATCTGTCCGATAAGTTTGGACAAAGAAAATGAACAATTTTTGTCTCTTGCTGTTTTTTTGTAATTGATAATATTTGAATAAAAAAATATTGAAAAATGAAATTCAGCGATTTTTAGTAATTAATACCATGTTAATTATTGTGAAAATTACAAAATTATAGTAGAGGTTTTTCAACTCAGTTTAGTCCGTTCATCTACACATGAGCGCTTTGTCAAAATTTATTAGATACCTTATATATATAAACGAGAAATTTTAAAATTGAACACCTTAAGAATTTATTATATTAAGAATATAAATATATTTTATTAAATATGTATATAAATAAATTTCTGTAGTTTTTTCAAAAATATATTTATTAATATATAAAAAAACGATATAAATATTTCAATCAAAGTATTTGCCTTTCGATAGTAATAAATTAAATTGGAGCTTGTGTGAATAAATCAAATTGAGTAAAAAAGCACAGACAGTTAAAGCTAGATCTTATTGCAATGAAGATAGTGAATTATTTAATGATGAATATACCTATACTTCTTTAAAGTTTATTTTCAATTAAACTAAAAATGTAATTAATTGCCCAATTATGAATTGTTATATATTTTTCGAAATATAAATTAATCAATTTTATTAATAGAAAAATAATAGAATACGAAAATTTAAATACACTGTTAATCTAATTTAAAGTTATTTATTTAAAA
>NW_017259206.1:1648587-1650899 GCF_001594045.1 Atta colombica
TATATATATATATATATGTTATAAAAATTCTTAATTTACTAAAACTTTTTAAAAGCACTTGTAGATAGACTTTAAAGTTTTGATCATTTCTTGGATAAAACACTAGTGGGAGTAGATTCAATTGGATGTAACAAATATTACTTTATAATATGATACGCTTCGAATGGTAAAATCAGCAAAGAATGCAAGGGATATCCATTGACGGCCCAGTTGTATTAGGTGGAAAATAGTTTGACAAGTTCCAAAGTGGATTAATCGACGTGGTTAGTGCGCCTGGCTTCGTCACTCGGTCGAATGATGCTGCTGCGATGATGCAACTAATATGCCGGCCAAGTTATTCTCTTCAGAGTGGAGCACGCTCGAGACACCCACTCCTCGGCGTAAATGCTTTGATCGAGGGCGTGAAAGCACGAGTCAGCAACTACCTACTTGCTGGCTCTTGTATCGTTAGCGCGGTTAATAACTCCCCGCCCGCAGGTTGCATCCCCCGTGTCAATGTTACAGCGAAATTTGCGAACTATAGAAGTCGCGATAAATTTCGAGCCGTTCACCCGCTTAGCCTACGTGGCCTCGTATTCGCGTTTAAACTTAACTCTCAACTGATATTATGCTGCAACTCGGTTAACATGAGTGCAATACTGCCGTAAACATTTCTTCTAAACGATATAGTTACGATTATAGTTTACGCTCTCCTAAACTTATGTATTCCTTCCACTAACTTTTTATTTATATAATCGATATTACATGGAGAGTGTATAATTATATTGCTTTTTCAGTTGATATTTAGAACCATGGATGTTAAATTGTTAAATAAAAAAAGTTCTAATAGTTTCTCTTATCTATTATAAATGATTATTAATTTTTATTTTATATGAAAGTTTTTGAGATTTTTGCGATCGTTTTGGGATCGTTTTTGAAGCCTATCGAATGTATCTTTATATTCTCTGTAAAATTATGTTATATGTATAGATGTATAGATTAATGGAAATATAATAATATATGAAAAGAAGGATTTAGCTAAACCATCTAAAATCTGTATCTAGCTAACAATTTAGCTAGATCTAAAAATAAATTTGTTATATACATTAAAATAATTATGTAGGAAATTGAAGCATAAACAAATGAAAAAATTTTTATATTTTAGTAACCAGCTTGAGTGTTTTATTTTGATAGTTTAACAAAATTATTTTCAGATTTGTATATATTTAACTGATTATTGATTTAGATCCATTCTTTAGATCAATTAAGAGAAATAATATTTTCAGTCAACTGAAATATTTGTTTACACTACAATATTTAAGCTGAGATCCGCTTTGACTAAAAATAGAATTATTTCTTTTAATTTATTCATTTTCGTCTATCTAATTTTAAATTATAAATTTTTGAACTGTAAAATCATTCTTTCTATGTAATTATTGTACAATGGTTAGTCGATTAAAAGGATTTATATATCTATATTTTTTATAACTACTGTGTATATTTTTTATAACTACTATTTTTTGTAAAATCGTTTGGTATCGCGAGAGAAATACTTCTCTAAACGATAAGTTTAGTAGTAAATTTTTGTTATCTATGCAATAAATCCATTACTGTTTAAACGTTTTTAAATGTAACACTTGTGATTTAAACTGGAAAACTGGAAAACGTCAAGAGGTACAGCTAATTGCGCTGATTTACGATGTCCGAGAGATCGCAGACGGCCGGATAAATGAAATGGTACTCTTTTCTTCCGTCCCGATATTGCAAGGTGTTTCATGCGCGCATTGTTTGTGACGGGAGTACTGAAATTCGGGAAAACGCGAAACTCATAACGACATTCGTCGGGGCACCCGACGTAACTCGTTTATAACTACGTTCGAGAGGGAAATGCTCGCTCGTTCCGGCCGAATTTCGTAATGCCATCGCGCGCACGTCGCACGCGCGCGGCATACAAAACATGAAGTATGCAAATTCTTGATGCACGTGAGTGAGAGAGAGAATTGAATCTCTATCGTGGTGTCCGGCAATTATGCTCGCCGTCACACCAGCCGGCTTCCGGAATTGTGTCTCTCGCGCGCGCTACTTAATTACTAATTCCACACGAGTATCACACTAGCGTTCTCAGGCGAAATTCCACGCGTTGCTTTGTCCGAGCGACATCGTGCCGATTTCCGAAGGCGGTCGCCTTAATTGGCAGAAAATTAATTACATGTTATATGTATGCATTTCAATGTCGTTAACTAAAAATTCAGACGGTCGAGTTATATCGATTGAATTGTCACGCAATGACTTGAATTAACTTTATTTTTATTATATATATATATATATATATA
>NW_017259206.1:1650999-1652086 GCF_001594045.1 Atta colombica
AAGAATGATTTTGCTAAAATATTTAAAAATTTAATTAAATATAGATCTGAAAATAATTTTGTTAGATCATCAAAATATTTAAGATATTCAAGCATAATGTACAATGCAAAAAGTCGTGGTATTCTTCTAAGCATTTGGATGATTTATACATGATAAAAAAAACCATTCCGTATTTATATGGTAGATAGTAGAGATCCTCAGAGTCTAGCTATCTAAATACCAGATTTTTCATCGAAATTGTGCAAGAGAGAAAAATCGCTCTCTCACTTCATCTTACTCACTTCATCTTACTCTACAATGGCGCTGTAAGTCGCAGCTCTATAGAGATGCTCTATGAACTTTATAGTTTTTGACGAACATTCTGGCACGTTCAAGCGACTAACTGGCAATTAAAATTTAAAAAATGTAAAAATTTAGTAATGTCTCATCATAAATATTACGATAGCAAGTCCATGGCCATCATGCATTTAAAATAAAAGCATAATGTATTTTTATTATGCATTTAAAATGTGGGACCAATCATAAACCGGGAAGAAGATGGCCAGACTCTGATTAAAGAGTCTTTTATAGTAGATAGTATACACACCATACTGAATTAAAAAGCCTTAATGAATGTAGGTCGAAAGCTCAACTGTTTCTGAAATATAAATATTTTTGTATGTTAGCATGATTGACTTCTACGTGTCACATATGTTTATCTCGGTGTTTATAAACTTCGTTCTGTATAATCTCATTCAATTTCCATACATATTTCATAATGGAAGATTTCATCGGCAATTAGTCAGTTGGTGACTGAGAATCTACATTTGGTGATTATTGACAGTTATATCTCAGATGTTTATATCTCAGAAACAGTTAAGTTTTCGATTTATGTATTTTATTCGGTAAAGTTTGTTTACTAATGTAAGTATGATGTGTATTATTTACCATATAAATGCTGAATTTTTTTTAACAATCTGTATAATTATTTTAATCTGATAATCTAAATAATAATAAAATTATTTAGATATATTAGGTGTAGTAAAAAGAAATCCATTATTTTTTCATTCAATTTTATGCAAAAATAATGAATTTCTTTATATATATA
>NW_017259206.1:1652529-1654341 GCF_001594045.1 Atta colombica
ATTTGTATATTTTAATTTGTATAATATATTCATATATTAAATAATACATTTGTATATTTATAAATTTATTGTATTAAAAATTTATTGTATATTTGCAAACTACAATATTTTATTAAAATATTTTTCAAGTTTATCCGATTTCTATCCAAGTATGGATTTCTATGCTTGTCATGATTCCATGGGAATTTTGGAGATATTTACAAATGTCACTGCGTACTTTATTTGAGCGGGTCGGATTCGCGTCAACATCCTACCCTTTACAACTCTTGAAGAGGTTTACCTATCGACATGGAAAATTGAAGAGGCAAAGAAGATGGCCGCGCCAAGCCGATGAACGGCAGCAAGATTGAACATACCGATCAGTATTTAAAGTGACTGGCCGTCATGAGAGTATGTTTCAAGCGACAGAGATATGGACAGAGTTGAGCAATGAGCTGGGGCATAACGGAAGTCGGATACATGAGCGGATGTTGAGATAGAGAACGAAATAGAGAATGAAAGAGAAAGCAAGCGAGAGAGACAGAGGAGGAGGGTACACAGGTGTCAGTGGGTAATAGCTCCCTATTACCATAACGCTTGGCTAAGCCGGCTAATCGGTTCCGTTTATGCCGACCGGCAAATTATTATTAATCACATTGCGCTCGCGGATTATCGTTTATATGCGTCTATGGCACGGTGGCATTTGCACTTCGTGCTGGGTGTCACATGGGCTTTTAGTGTCATGTACCTACATTTATCCATGCACGTTTTATCTTTTGATTTTAAATTTTGTGTGTGTGTGTGTGTGTGTGTGTGTGTGTGTGTGTGTGTTTTTAATTATATTCATATAACACAATAAAACAACGTTTTAATTGCGTTTTATAGCTTCATTGAAAAACATACGACAATAACACATTGAATAAAAGCTGACATTTACATAAGAAAAAATAATAAATAACGTTAGGAGTTAAAGAATTAATATATTTTATCAGTATTGTATAACATATACGATGTCTCGAAATTTTTTGCCAAACGCTCTTGTGTAGACAGAACGGACTAAATTGAGTCGAAAAGTCCTCTACCATTTTGCAATTTTCGCAATAGTTAACAAGATATTAATTACTAAAAATCGTTGAATTTTAGTTTTCAATAATTTTTTCTCAAATATTTCAACTTTACTGCAAGAGACAAAAATTGTTTATTTTCTTTTCATAGAACTTTAAAAATTTTTTCAAAATTTTTTATCATCTTTTTAATATTGCATTTTCTTATATATATTGGCAACTATTTTTACCAACATGAAAAAATACGGTATTAAAGTTCTGAAAAAATTCTGAAAAAAATTCTCAGAACTTTAGAGAGAAAGAAATAAATAATTTTTTCACTGTTTTTCTGTAATTGATAGTATTAGTGTAAAAAATTATTGAAAATCAATATTCAGCGATTTTTAGATTAATATTTTTAATTAATATTTTGTTAACTATTGCAAAATGATAGAGGATTTTTCAATTTAGTCTTTTTTATTTATACAAAATACATATATATGTATATATATATATATATATATGTGTGTGTGTGTGTGTGTGTGTGTGTGTGCATGCAAGATGCAAAATGCGCAAAATCGAAATATTATCATACAAAAATGAAATTATGGATAATTATGGATATAAATGTAGTACGAGTTAGTCTGTCGATATGAATTTATAAAACGTAATATAAAACATAGATATCAATTCACTGTAGCGCCTAATCTTGCCAGTGTCCGGATAAATAAGAACAATTAATTAGTCTGCGCTTTATAAATAAAGAATATAAGATATTATAAACGCGATT
>NW_017259206.1:1654441-1654729 GCF_001594045.1 Atta colombica
TATAGCATCGGATTATACATAATTCAGAAAGTTTGAAAAGTCCTGCATGCAATTCAGCATTCGTATTAGAATATATATTATATTGTCAGAATGCTGAATATAGGATTTCAAACTTTCTGAATTTTGTACAATCGAAATATATTAATTAATCTTTTCGCTATTTATATCTTTTCTTATGTAAATGTCACCATTTATTCAATTATTATTTTCTGATAAATCTATTTTAACATAATTTTAATTGCGTTATATGAATATAATTAAATTATATAATATTACACGGAGATTATT
>NW_017259206.1:1654832-1677332 GCF_001594045.1 Atta colombica
GCACATACAAATAAAATATGATATTATCCAATTTTCATTATATAAATTCATTATTATATAAATCGAAGTTTACAGAAGAAGGTAGTTTTTCTATTAAATAATACTAAATAAAAATATAGAAGTGTTCAATAGTAGTCATAGAAGTGTTCAGTATGAATAAATGAAGAAGATTCGATCAAGGCTGGGACTTGTGACTAATAATATATGTTTGTGTGCATTTTTATAATTTCCACTTGAGGCAAACTGCAAATTGCTGTAAACTGGAAATTGTAAAAATTCACACAAAAATGTTCTTAGGCAACTTGAGCGAATATAGCCTTGTTTATTTATTTATATATAAATTAATTGTCATTCGATTATTTTATCAGCATTTACACTATTCTGAAATTTTATAACTTTGGAAAATATTTTAAAATAACTATTAAATGCGAGAAATCTTATAGTTTCTCTGCTTCCTAAGAATTCTTTCAAGGTCTCAGGTCAGCTTGCAAAATCCAGCACAAGCAGGATTTCTATCATTTGCCCGGATCTCACTCTCTCGCCACGACACATTCGAATCGGTAGTTCGGATTCAGTAAAAGGAGCTCGTGCTACGAACCAGGAATCAATAGGCGGAACAAACTGTGTAGATGGGTAGAGGTCTCGGATAAGATTGAATTTGCAGACTCTGCCTCTCCGAGTCCTCGACGAGGGGCGAATCTCGGAGATAAGATGGAAGGTAACATTGGGTCTCGATAAGAGTCCAGAGTCTCGCGACGGCATTTTCTCTTCTCGGGAACCTTCATGTTCTCCTCTTCTTTCTCTCTTTCTCTCTCTCCCCTCTCGAAAGAGCTCTCGAAGTTTACCTCGTCTATCAAGATGGCAATTATTTGATCCGGTTAGTGAAACGTATTCCTCGAATCCTCCTCTCGTTTCATACTTTTCCTTCCATTCACTTTTTCTTCTGTTCACTAATATTCCAGGATGATTCATCAGAATTTAAATTTCTGCGAATTTTTAAATGTTTTTCTTTTCTCGAAAACATGATTCTGGTGAGACGTTTGTATATTGATATGATTATAATATGATTTCTTAAGATCACAATGCTACAAATATTACAATACAAGCAAATATTGTAAAACTTACATAAAGTTTCATAAAATATCTGCAAAAAATTTAAAAAATTTTAAAGAGATAAGGATATAAGAGAAATAGTTGTTCTTAATTATCTAAAACAATTTTTACATACAAATTTACTTGAAAACAATCATTAATAATAAATTTTTTTGGATGATTCAAAATTTTTTTTGACAATCAAGTAATTAGCAGAATCTTAAATTTTAAACGCTGCTAATCAATTCCTTTCCTGCTAGAAAAATGAAGTTGCTTTAAAGTGAAAAAATCTAGCAGACTGTTCAATTTCCCATTAGGATATAACGACAAAAGTAACAGAGAACATTGAACTAAAGACAACATTGATACTCGCGGGAAGTCGAGAATTCGATAAAATCGGTAGCCAAGATACGAAGAGAGAAAGAGGGAATGATGGAGAAGCGCATGATGAACGAACGAGCCGTTTTGTGAACCACTTACTCTCGTGCAGGTCACAGTCGAAGACGGCAACAAGTTGAGAAAGTTGTTTAGACGCCTCGGAACGAGACGGAGATCGCTTCTCTGAAAAACTATGGCCGTGTAGGGACACACGGGCAATTTTCCAGTTCGTGCGGAAAGTTTCCGCGGCGGGCAACAAGTTGGGAAAGTTTCGCCGTGGTCGTGGATAGCGTCCCCTGGGAGGACGTTTCCGCGGGCCATTTCAAAAACTGTCGAACGACTAATCTTCATGGCTTCTAGCGAGAGAGCGTGATGCGAAACTTCGGCCGGGTGACTGGAGTCCGCAACTTTTGCGCGAATTCGTCGAAAAGTTTGCTGCGGTTCGTTTGGCTAAGCGGGTTAGATTGAGCGAGTGACATCTCTAAAGTTCATCTTGCAAAAGACTGTTTTTATTTTATCTTATACTAGAAATTCTTTAGTAAGGCTGATAATACACAAAAAACAGATGAAATAGCTTCGTCTTATCTTTACTAAAATATACATTATTTTCTTCTGTATTAAAGATAAAGGGTTTTATTTTCAAATTATTTAGATAATTAGCTTAGTTTGGATTCCAATTCAGCTTAGGAAGGATTCAGCTTAGCATTGGAGAAAAATAATCATCTAGATAATTTGAAAGAAGTAACTCTCTTTTATTTGAGATGAAAATGAAGATAATATATATTCTAGCAAAAATAAAATGAAGCAATTTCATTTAGATGATTATTTCATCTAGATAATTTTATCTAGACATTAGCAAACACTGATTATAACTACTTAAAACTAAAGTATACACAATTATAGAATGGGGTTTAAAGTTTGGACACAGACAAATATGACAGTAATATTTCACTCTGTATTGCAGAATATATAGGAAACGGAGCTTATGATGCATTTGTAGGACAACACCATTGTGTCGAGTCCAAACCAAACGTAAAGTTATTTGTAACAATTATTTGTGAAAGTATGCGTCATAGCAAAATACTTTGTCACTCGAAAAGATACATAAAAATGTTTATCAATTTGTATCATTTTACAAAAAAAAAATGCTAATTGTTATATGACTAGTTTCGTCATGTTTATCTAGTTAAGATTGTTCTTGTCGAGAAACAGTTGAGATTAAGTAGATTCTTATTTGAGGGTCTCTATCTTATACTAGTAGTATATTTCGCGTTCTTATCTCAAAGATTGTAGTAAGGTGCTTGCGCAGGAAGAATGCGAAAGATATAGGATATAGTTATACATATATGTTTCTACTATATATATCATTCTACATTCTACGTGGACATGTTCCCATTTCTCTCTGCCATATTTCTTAGACGTCTGGAAAGCACAACTTCTTTGTTTTCTCTCATATGATGTCCATCTACCAACTTTTATCCATCTTTCTTCTTAAGTCTGTACTGCACATTAATTTTTGTGTATTTTCTTATACATCTTCTACTTTTATTTCTTTGTAGGACAGTTTCATTAATGTAAGATTAATTTTAATCTCGATTTGACTTATTGTTTATGTTTTCTTGTAATTTATATATTATACATATATATTATACACACACACACACACACACACACACACACACACACACACACACACACACACACACACACACACACACACACACACACATATATATATATATACACAATTCTCTAAAATGTATTCTTATTTTCAAACAGTTTGCAGTATATATTTCTCTATAACTCTTCGATACCTGCGAACGAAATGTAAATTTATAATACGTCACCGACAACGACATCGTTGTATCGTTCTCGAGGTTTCTCCGTCAGTTGCATTTTTGCTGGAAGGATGCAAGACGGCGTTCGCACCATCTACGCCTTCGCGTCACTTCGCGCGAAGAGGAGGAGGACGGCTCCCCGGGGATGATGTCGACTTCGCGAAGGCGTTGGTCCTTTCAATTTCGCGAATAGAAGACGGGCGACGAGGAGAAAGACGGGCGGAGTGATTGTTGGAAATATGAGAGAAACTTTCAACCTCTCGCACAGCAAGCAAGTCTAGCAACTCCGCCTCCCTCGCCGTTAAGACAAGCTCGCTTTTTCCACTCTGACCTTCTCTTGCTCCTCCTCCTCCTCTTTCTTCTTCTTCTCTTCTTTTCTCTCTCTTGTCTTCCGGCTCGCATGTAGTCTTCGCAAGTGCTTCGCAGCGTAACCTCTTTGCCATTTTAAAGCATTCTGAAAGCCCGTTTGCGCACAACTGAGTTTTTGGAACAAAAACGCGCTTTTCTCTCTCGGCTCTACACCCAGCTCGCTTTCCTATTTTTCTCTTCCTCTTCGTTGACCAAAATTCATTTTACGGCATTCTTTTCTCGTATCTTTTTGTCTCTACATTGTGGCTAGTCGAGTATTCGTCAAGATGACCTTCATTTTACAGCGCGGCGCCGAAATCGCGAAATTATCTCTGTCTGAATAAATTCGTCGGATTTTCATGCTGAGATTTAATTTATATAAAGAAAAGATGAATACAAATGTTAAACAAGATGTGATTTATCAAAGAGCACATTTCGTAACACTCAAATATAAATAAAAAAAAATTCTTTTGTTTTTTTGTTCTTTATAAAGTCGATGTTAATTGGATATTATAATGTTTTATTATAAATACCGATACATTTTCACAAATTTTTTGCTCGTATTCTCAAATCCCTCTTTCATAAAACATGTTTTAAGCAATACCAGGAATTAGCAAATTACAAATGGCACGCACTTTTATCGGACATGGAGGATAAATCCTGGATTAAGTCTGCATCACGAAGATGGGTGAAAAAAACTCGAGGCACGTTTCACGCTTGTAGGAGGTTTACTCGCACGAGGAAGAAGTCCGTACACGTTCTCTCTGTCTTTTTTCCTATGCCGAAGCGTCGGTCACGAGAGTGACGGTGGTAATGTCGGGACAGTTCGAACGCGACGTGAGAGGACTGGGACCGAGGCAGGTGCAAGGATATACGCCCGTCGGGAACAATGAGCGCAATCAATGCTGCACGGCGCCCCTTCGACGTCAATCAAACGGTCTGCGAGCGCCACTACCCCATTGGCCCCGATTGCCTTTTGTCGCCCTTTAGTGCCCGCTACAGCCACTACAGGTGCTAGGAAGGGAAAAGCTGTAGAGAGAGGTAGAGATAGAGAGAGGGGGTGGGGGGGAAGAGAGAGAGAGAGAGAGAGGGGGGGAGGGGTACGTAGCAGGAAGTAGAGAGATGAAACGGAAGTGATGAATCCGGCGGAGGAGAGAGGAGAGATGCTGCGAGAGAGGGAACACAAAGAGGAGCGAAATGCACCGCGTTGCATACCGAATGTGGCGGATTCCTGTCGAATACTCTCGCAGTTGCGACACGCGCATTGCGGGAGGGAGAGAGTGAAAGAGAGAGAGAGAGAGAGAGAGAGAGAGAGGGGGGGGAGAGAGAGAGAGAGGGGATATGAGATCGGTGCGCGACCTAATTTCGGGCTTGCTAATCCTCGCACCTCACCTACCCTCCATGTCGCATGTCCGTCTCGTGTCCGTCCATCGCGTCGGGTACTCTCGAAATTGCACACACGCATGCATGCCTCGCGTATATGTATGCGTGTATAGGACGTATAGCACGCCGACTTCGAGATATTCGCTCATGGCGATCGATGATCTTGATGTGAGAACGACGCGAGCAGGAACGAATGGATTCTAAGTGATTCTAGGTGAGAAATAGACATATTTTTGCGATAATTTAATTATTGATTGAGCATTTAATTATTGATTTAATTATTTTAAAGTATCTTAACAGATCAGTTATTAACTGATATAAACTGAATTAAATGTACTTAATAAAGTACTATTTTTTTTATTTCTTATTATTTATCTTTAAAATAGGACAGCAAAATTGATGAAAGAAATATAAAAATTCGAAACGCGAACTTTTTATATTAAAAAACATTTCCATTTTTGTATGTATATTTTTCATTATACAACATTATAAAAAATTATATAATAATATTAGGTGTAGTAAAAAGAAATCCATTATTTTTCCATTCAATTTCATGCAAAAATAATGGATTTCTTTTTACTACACCTAATATTAAAATAAAGTCATGGTGTATCGATATGTTCCTCGGAATTATCATTTTATTTTATAAACTATGACTACTTTATTGTAACTATTGACGTTTACAAATTTCCTGGAAGTTTAGTTACAAATTTCGACTATTATCCATTTCAAAATATTTTCCATCCCTATTCCTGAAGCTTTACCCGAGAGAGCACGTCCATCTTCGTTGTATACTGTTACTACGGTCGGGCTGATTGACCAGGACAGTCTCTCTCACACACACACACACGAATTGCGCGAATAGTATCCTCCATGTTCTTTGACGCGTTTCCGCCCAGCGAAACCATTGCCAGACGTACGTCGCTGTGGTTTAGGGAAGGGAAAAGGGATGGTTTAAAGCCGCGCGGATATTCGGTACCCAACATCGCTTAGTAGCATTACGCGCAATGCAGTTGCCGCTTTAATAATCCGACTTGACAATTGCGTCTAACTTCATTCATGTAGCGGCCATGTAGTGTTCATAATCTGAGAGCTAGTATGTTAATCACGGTGCTTCTGTTCTCTATTCAAGAGAAATTAGAGTGCTTATACTCTCTCTCTCTCTCTCTCTCTCTCTCTCTCTCTCTCTCTCTCTCTCTGAGTTGAAAAAAATCAGCGGCAAGAGTTATAATTTAACGGATACCTTTTACTATGTTTTTTTTAATAAATTAATTTTTAAATCAATACGTGAGCTGATTTTATGAGTTTATTAGACGAATTAGATTTGTTATTAACACTATTGACAGATTGAACTTGTAAACGAAAGGAGCAGATTATACATCCGCACATTTATCCGAGCAATCACATGCTGCAGCAGCGAATAAACGCCAACATTGCGCTGTTTAAAGCCAGACAGAACGTGTTTGTGCCGAGTAACACGAACCATGGTTGTGTTGCTGTGGTATAATAATTATACTTCGTTATTGATCACATACCGGATTCTGCAGTAATGATCCGAAGGGGCCCAGGTCCAATTTAGAATCATACAATACGGGTGTCGGCTTACATCTCTCGTTAGCGATGCACCATTATACAATGCATCAGAGATAGTATAATATTTATATTGGTGAATGTGAAAATCGCAATTATGAATGATAAAATTTTCATATTTAGAGGTCCATAATCAGGTATCTGAATTCCTGGAATTCTCGTTTATGTGATTAATCAATATACCGCGTGTTCTACTTTAAACAATCTCATAAATAAAATAAATATGTTTAAAAAATTTATTAATAAAAATTTGAATAATGAGGATTAATAATTTTATTTGAAATAAAATCAGAGACGCATTATCATAATGAAACTTTCTGCTTTATAATGTGTGTTTACAGAAACATACCCTTACAGGTACAGCAATTGTACACACATACACAAGCAGTTCACCCAACAGTCATGTCATCTACTTTGCAGTTAATTATAAATTGAAATCAAAATTCAATATTAGCCATATGTTGCAGTATGTTATAGTAGTATACTATAGATTTCTCGATAATAGAAGCCATTTATATCGCAAATTCGGCTATCGCATATTGCTCCTTTAAATGCGACCTGATGTTCCCGCGTGTAGCGAGTTAGCGAGATAGATTTTGCCTTGTAAAGTTTATCGCTTTTGGACGGCTTGAGGACCTCGTGCTCGTCGTGTGGGAGATATTACAGGAGAGGTCTTACGTTCGCGCAGAGGACTATTGGAGCAAGGTGGACTAAAGCAGGCAGGATACGAGAGGACACCGATGATTTCCCAGGAGATCGTGTCTACCCTCTCATCCTCCATCGTCAACGTCATCCTTCCCAATGGTATTTCTTTCCCCCTTTTCCTTATCCCCCTGAGCGTATCTTATATCTTAGGCAGTTCAAGTCGTTATTCCTTCTTCCTCCCTCTCGTCGACGCGTTTCATTAGTCTCTACCTGAATTTCAATAGCAACAAAAGCTCGAAGATGGAAGACTAAAGTAAAGAGAAAGGAGTTTTCTTGTTAAGAAATTGCTATGGAAATTCTATTAGAAGCATTCTCTAAATCGTATATTATAAGTCAGAATATGATATTCTATATTACAACGAGTAAAATATTATATTACACTGAACGTTTTAGGATTACCAAAAATTCACGTAATTATTCTACATCAAATATATAAAGTTTCATATTAATATACGAGGTGTCTTAGGACTAGAAATACACTAAATAACGTGCCCCCGGCGTTTTAAGGGAAGCGTTGTTACGTGACGCTCTTTCCCCCTGTAACTTCCGCTCACGTAGGCGGAATAAATTCGGGCGGAAACGAGGGATATTTTATACGACGCATAAAATTGCGGCCGATGTCGTCAATTTGTTTTTCGCCTAACTTTTCCTCCTCTCATCTTCTTTTCTCGTTTTCTTTTTCTTTTTATCGCCATGCGATATCGTTTAGCTTCGGGAGGGTCGCGGCTTTATGGTGTTTCAGATGGAAAACGCCTCTGCATGCCGCTGTCCTTATTCATCTTTCTCAGGAAAAACCTCTCCATCGCACCTGCGAGGTCTTATCTCGAAGTTGCAGGCGCATCTTGGATACAACGCGCCTTGGGGTGTTCTCTCGAGACCACCCCGTTCTCCGTCTCCTCTACCTATTTGGGGGATATGCAATGCACTATGCAATATCGTGCATTTCAAGGAAACTTCTAAGTAGGTTTTCACATGCATTTTGCATGTATCTTCAGTGCTTCACGCTTCGAGATGATTGCATCGACAAAACATGTGCTATGTATACGCGTGTTTTATCTATCTGATTTTATGTGATATTTTCCTCTTGGTTGTTCCTCATATTTACGTAAGAGTGGTCAGTATTGCCGATATTATTGTAAAATGCAAAATAAGTTGTTGGAATATTTTATTGCGATACTAAACCGTTCTATATGTATCACATTTTGATCGGCGTAAATATCGATTTGCTTTTTATTTTTATCATACAAATTATATGTAATATTATGCATATAAAGTTTTAGCAACATATATTTCTAGTTTTTTCTCAATACTTTTTGGTACAAATTTCAATATTATGCTAACTTTTCATTAAAGAAAACCAATATAATCTAATTTATACCTTACTGGTCTATTAAAATTTATTATATGATCATATCATTTGAATCAATATAATTAAAAAGCTCCAAAAAAATAAGATATAAAAAAATTTTACAGAAAAAGGATAATATTAACAAATGAAATCATTAAATATTAGAGAAAAAAGTTGTGAAATAAAATATTAAGTAAGATAATAAATTGTGTTTTAAATTAAATAGACTAGCAAGGTTAAGGTTTCTTTTTTCATCTTTTATCAATTATATTACAGTGTTTTAAGTTATTTTATATCTGTTACATCTTTTATTTAACGTCACAGATACGCATTTCGCGCGTACAATTAGCTTTTTAATTTTACTATATTTGCTCAAATATAATTAATATTGCAATAATTAAAATATAATTATTATTATTAATCTATTATTTTATTCTTACTCCCTCGATATACGACTCAATATAAAATTGTCATTTTGCAATCAAAAATTGCCATTGATGAAGTAAACGTAACGAGAGAACCAGAAATCAGGAAAAAAAATATCGCGGAAAAAAATAACAATAATACATTTTCGAGAAGATTTTGATATATTTAAATATCGGTTTTAATTTGCCATTTTTTAAAGAGTTAAAATTGTATTTTACAGTTTACGCGTTTTATAGCTGTTGTATGTTTTATTTTTACACACAGTTCGATGTTAAACTATGCCCATTTGTAATTCTACTCGGCGCGATTCAATTATTTATAATATTTATAATATTTATAATATTCGAACGAGTGTGAATGGCTTGTTCGCATATATTTGATATATTTTCCGTCTGTCGGTTTTGTACGTTCGTCCGAGCGCTAAAAACCACTACCTGACGGAAATTCGATATAAGCAAGACGTACTACAAACAGGCATGAATTTCTAGATATAGGTCACTGTCTCTGCGCAAGCTGTATCAATTTCGTCCGGCATTCGCCACGCGTCATTACTTTTGTACAACTGCATTGCCATTACTTTCGCATACTGTGTATGTACCTAGTCGCCTAACATATGTATTAGAATCGTTGTGAAAAGAGGGAGTAGAGAGTCGTGCACATTAATATGTGTACTGCCTTGATTTATGAATTTATCCAAATAGAAAAATAGAAAATCATTCTGTCGTTAAAAAAAAATGATTACTCAATTTACTTTCTTCCTTTTAAGTATTAAGTATTAAGTAACGATTTTTTAATCAAAATTATCTTTAATAAAAATTATTATTTTCTTGATAATGATCTTAAAATGTACTTATTACAAATCTGAGGAAAATATATTATTTCTACATAAAACAAGAATTTATTTTCTTTTGAAGAATATTATAAAATTGATTGAAGAAACGACTTTATATAATAAGCATTATAATAACCTTTATATAATAAGCAAATCAAATTTGTTTTAATTTAGTAAATATGAAATTGATTTAAGTATTAAACTTACTAAAATTCAGAATATATTTTTTAAATAAACTTGATGCTTTTGATGAACTTATGATAGATTTGCGGTTACATGAATTTTTGAAATGCTTGAAACAAGTGTAATTATTACGTATAGTACAATTTTTTTGTGTCGATACGCATGAATCGTTTATCTGGAAATGCATTCGAGGAGAATTTACAATTAGCACTATTTGTGTCATTCTATCCTTATTCTATGACAAGAGGTTTCCATGCTTCAACATGCTCTATAACATGTTTCTACTATAATTCCTACTCACTACAACGTTGGAATATATAGGAGCTGTGGGTAGGAACATGTTGGAGCATATTGGAGCATATGCAACACGAATAAATCTTAATAAATGATAAAGATATGACATAACAAATAGAATTAATAGCCTCTCCTCATATTTTGGATATTTCAGAGAAGCGCTCGAAAGACTCGCGTTTACGCGAGAGAAAACACTCTTCAAACTTCTTTATTGAATTGCATGTCCGCTCGCGTAGTTCGATTTTTTTCGATCAAAGGAGAGAACGATCACTATCCTATTGAACCGAGTGCTTCCTTCTACGCGATTGCATTCTCTGTTCACTCTCTCGTTCACCCATCTACATCTATTACACCTGCATAACCGCTTATCTCGAGACTCCAGGCGCACCTAACGTAGATTTCTCTCTCTGTCTCTCTATCTATCTTTCTTTCTCTCTCCGCATCCCTTTCCATTCTCTCGCTAATCTCCCGCAGGGAGCACAAATTCGCAACCCAATCGTCCGTGTGAGTTCGAATTAACGCAGATAACGTCTGCGCAAATATCCTTTGATGGTGGTTTGATAAGTTCTTATGAGTAAAAGGATATAAGCTTGATAAATAACTTGTTTTTGATATATTGTTTCTGATATATAATTTTCATTAAGTAAATACATTTAATTTGATAGAATTTGATTTAGGATAACTCCGGTATATACGCCACATCTTTCAAAAACTTAATTTATTAAGTATTATTTACTATGTTAAAGTAAACGAATTATATCAGTAAAAACTTTGTACTATCTATGAAAAAAAACATTAAAAATCCGAAATATTTATTTTTCATATTAAAAAATAAGCTTTTTGAAACCCTTGCATTTTTGCCGTATATCCTAGGGGTGGGATATATGGGGGCTACTATAGGGGGAAAGAGGATATGTACAGCTCATGAAAAATTTATAAATAATGCATATAAATAAGACGTAAAATGACATAATAACTTATAAAATGTGTTTATAAAGTTTTATTAAGAAATAAGAATGATAAATATATATATGAAGTAATAAATAATAATTACAATCTTTCTACATGTATTACAAGTGTTATGACATGAAGTACATATTTCATATAATGCTTTTATTACATTTAGTGCACTGAATTCAATCTGCGCAGTTTGTATGCTTTGGGCATAAATCCCGCTCGCTAAAAATGCCGTATATTCCAAACAGGTAAGATATACAACCTAAACAACAAACTAAACAAAGAATACAGAGCAAAGTACTTATATTTTGTTATACAACATGCCTTACTATTTGTCTACACTCATCACGAAATAAAAAACTAAGGCCCATTTTCACAATATATAGTTATCTAAAGATTAAAGGTTATCAACAGATTCATCAATGAAATTTATTCATGAATTTCTTGGTTACCTTTAATGTACACATTTTCAAGAGGGAGATCAAAGTGCGATTACTTCATCGTTTTGTTCGTTTTATATAACGTGACTGAATGTCGTGATTGATAGTAATTTTTACAAACACGCGCGAACACCTGTAAGAATTAATTCCACGTAGATGATCAAACGCGATAGTTTCCCCATAACAACGTCTACGCTATGTAATAAGGCGTCGAGTCATTGACTTATGATGACATGCATTGACTTATATACTGACACAGTTGTTAGCTTATTATTCATTTATCAGTTTCTGAATTTTGTGAGACAATATGTGGCCATTTCTTGTTACTGTTTAATCTTTTAGGCATATTCAGATTTCTGGATGTTCCCCGCGTGTCATGTCATTCTTGTTTAACATTCGGTAAACAATGAGGATAGAGTGATACCTGAGCCTGTATTCTGTAACTTGATATGAAGTCGTTATGAATTCATGACGACAATTGCGCAGTTTTTTTATTATATAGAATATCTGAGTCTAACTGTCATTATAAATAATTATACATAACGATTGTATAACGAATTACAGAATTTCGTTGCTGTGTAGCTCGAATAGAAAATATAGCCTAAGTGCGTAGATGTGTGGAGTGGCACAATACCCTAAAGCCTTGTGTTCACGATGCAAGAACTCGATCCTATTCTCGGATTGTGAAATATGTAGCCAGCTTATAGTTATTTTTACGGAAAACCGGCAAGTTGATTGGATACACATTTCTCGATTCGAGAACTCGGATCTAGCATTGTGAATATAAGATTTAAAATAAAGTTTGGCAAATGTGGATCAAAATGACGGATAGAAAGAGATAACAGATATTATTTTCTTTCTCGTATAAACGCATATGCAGAAAATGTCAGAATATGTGACAGACAATACGTAACGGTAACACCTGAAGAAATTGATCAATCGAATTGATCAATTGACCGAATTATTTAATTGTAATTTGTTAATTTTTAACTTCTTTGACAAGGCTTTACTCATCTGCTTATAGCTATTTATCTCTTTCTTTTCTTCAAAACTATTTATCTCTTTCTCATTTTCTTATAAAGTACGAAGCTAAGCCGGGCTATCCGAAGAATACTGAATGGACCAAAATGAAGAACCAATCAGAAGTTGAGTCCGCTTTCGTCAAACTCTTATTATAGTATTTCTATTCTAAAATATAGTTTTCTTTAAAATTTGTTCTGGAAAAGGAAAATAAAAAATATTGGTCAGATGCTCAATTTTATATCTTAAAGCTCATTACTTTTTCCTATCTCATAAAGGTATAACTTATATAACTGCAACATAATATATTAATAAAAAATATATACAATTATGAAATTAAATTTTTTGGCGTGTTTGAACACTTTATTTATCAAAATTCACATATTTTTAAATTTTTATTATCTACCTATTTAAAGATTACTGCTATTTTACGATGAGACAATAGATTTGTTTTTTTATTGTTATATGTTATAGATTGCACTAAAGTTCTTCTCGCTTTTGCCAAATTCAAATATATTGTACTCATTTTACTTTAAGTAAAGAGTATGTATTAAAGAGTATTCGGCTATAAAAAACAGACTCTATGATCAAAATCTACAATATCGCGAATATATTCAAAAAATAGGCCTGGTATTTTTATTTGTTTTCCGATGTCTCGTTTGTATCGTACCAATACTGATCGGTCGATCAAGAGTCATAAGCATTTTACGCAAGTATAACGACGATGGATGACGCGGGCAAGTTCGTATAACTCGGAGTTAGAATCTGACGGACGGGACGGGATAAAAGTTTATACCACCCCAATTGAATTGACGTGTGTTCCGGAAGTGTGCGTCGGTAGAGATAGGCAGTGAGACACGGAAGTGACAGCCCCCGGGTCCGTCCACCCACGTTATTTGTAACGTGAAACAGGACGACACATCGCGAGAATGTTTCTCGTGAAAATATGTCGCGCGAATTTTTCGCAAGCTATGATTTTTTACTTTTTTTTACCAGGGATTCTGGCGGGGAAATATTATTTTTTAGGGAGATCGAGATGGGAGTGGGAAAATATCATTTTTTTCTGCACGAGAAATTTTCACCGGCGGGAAATATTTTTACGGTTTCATATTGCGCGCGGGGAGTCCGCGAATGAATATTACTAATTTCGTTGATGTTGTACATCATGAATCAATAAACGGTTATGATATGATAAACGCCACTTGACATTACCGCATGAATAATTTGTTAATCGCGTCATAATTTTATTTCTCGTATTTTAATAATTCCTCTTGCTCGCGAGAGACATACATTTTCGTTATTCTCGACGTTGGATACGAGCCGATGTGGTGGTTCGATGTATCGGCGCGACCGCCGGAATTTCAGTTCATCGAAAGCGACCCGGAATTTCGCCGAATGATTACGAAACTCTGGGCTAACACCCCATACATCGTGCAGATCGCTTTTGGTTCCGTCGTAAATTCTCGGTTAAAACTCTCATACAAGGTGCATCAGGCTACAATTCCTGATTCCGCTCTTTTCCTGTATATCTGTCTCTATTTAACTGATGGACAAAATGATATTATAGATATACATATAACTACATAGCGCATAATAGTATCAAATACAACAGTAAACAAAATAAACTACAACAAATACACTCCAACTTAAATTGCTAATATTCTTAATCGAGGCATAGTACACTTATTTATCCTTGTCGCGAACCTTCCCCGAGAATAAATTTCGCAGTTTTCCTCCTTCTCTTTTGCGAGCGGCGGGAAAGGAAGGAGAAGGAAGAAGAGCCAGTAAACTAGAACTTCGTCGGCGTACTGATAATGGGGCGCGACGACGCCGGAGGAAAACAATATGTAAATCGTTCGGTGCATCCCAATCAAAGTCGGAATCTGCGACGCGCCGCACTACGCCGGCGAGCTTCCGCGTCTGCCTAACGACGCAATCTAAATTCCAAAGGCTTGTCTCGAAGTGCACCAAGGTATACGTACACCGCCGACTGGATAGAGAAAATCTGTCATTGTGGCACGGAGAAAAGGATGAAAGGAAAAGAGGACGCAAGAAAATGATTTCCAAGAGGGTTGAGTCGAGTCGCATCGGGATGGACTGCCATTTCGTTCGCTTGCAGCGAGTCCCGCTAACTTTGACGACGATAGTGTCTTTTTGGTCCCAACACGCCGCGCTATTCTGTACGACGCGAGTTCCCGCGTCCGCTCGAATAAGAATAGGAGTTTTATGAAAACGCGGAATTCGTGTATTCGCGAGCAAGAAAGAGGTGGAAGTGGAATAAGGGGTTCGACAGCTCGGCTTCAGTTCTGGTCTTCGGGAATAATACTCAGAGTGTTCAACAAATTACATGCGCCAGTGAGAGAAAGCTGGGAACAGCGGGAGGGATTGGAAATATATTGTTGCAGCAAGTTTTTCAACTCTGTATTATTTCCATAATGTATACAGTTTTGGAAAAATATAAAGTTTATTCCTGTAACGCGTAACCGTGACAAGTGTTTCATACTCCTCGTGAATGTTGCATTAGATTGATTGGCGAAAGATGTCATCTTTTATTAAATTTTGTGTTAAATAAAGAGATCCAGAGTTTAAAAAAAAATAATTTAAAACGTTTTTAAATAAATGAAAATATTTTTAATTGGAAAAGGTGTATTAAAACCACCGCTACCAGTGCAACAACTTTGCTTTGATTTTATTGCGTTTACTTTTAACTTTATTACATATATATCAGATAAAAATTTGTCTCATATACGTCAAATAAACGTCAATAAATGAACTAATTTAATAGAACTAGATTAAATAGCTGATTACTTTTATGACATGTTTTGAAAAAAGAATCAATTTTTATCAATTTTTTAAATTATTATTATATACACACACACACACACACACACACACACACACACACACACACACACACACACACACATATATATATATATGTGTAGGTATGTATATATATATATGTAGGTATGAGAATGATTTATTAATTTAAATATTAATTTATCAAGGTTAACTTAGAACTTGTTGAATTACGTATGAAATTTAATGAATTAGAATTGAATTAAAATTTAAAATAAAATATTTTTATGCTAATACACATTTTTTAGTGATAAAAAGTGATGATGATCATTAGAGCTGAAAGAATTAATCCATCTAAGATTAATCCATCTAAGATATCGAAAAGAACCTTTTCAATCTCGCGCAAATTATTCCTCGCGAGCGTTGAATGATGGATAAATCCATCCATTCGAAATTCCTCATCTGGAAGTCGGTGATCATCATCCACGTCAATTATATGAGATGCAGATGTCTGTCAGAAGCGCGCTCATATTTAATTGTATGTCGATCGGTAGTGAGTCTGATTTTGTGCGACGGACGTCTTCCGTACAACAAAGAAGAAAAAAAAACAAAAGAGTTTCGAATCGCTGTATGTATATACGATCTATGAATAATTCAGGGATGTGCGAGTTTGTTCGTATTCTGAGAACGCGACCGTGCATATGTTACACACGCCACGAGATCAGTTTGCTGGATTCGTGAACTGTACGCGTGAGCCAAGTTGTAATAAAATGCGCAAGGCAAATAAAGTACGACAGCGACTCTGGATGCACGATATTTCCATTTTAACGGATGATATCTCTCATAGACATGTCTACGTAATATAACACATATTCTGCGTATGTTAGAAGCCTCAGAAAATAATTTTATAATTATCAATAAACAATTTCAAATAAATTAGAGCTCTGTTACTAAATATTGTAAGTTATTAAATAAGCATATATATTATAAATGTAAAAATGTCAAAGCACGATGTACCATTCGTTTTTATATTTTATTTTAATATGCGTTTTATATTAATGATGCAATTTTTTCATGTAATCAAAATATTTTTACTACATGAGGAAACGACTTTGCTGAAGTATCTAAAAATTCACAACTAGACACAGATCTGAAAGTAACTTTGTTAAACTATCAAAATAATTATGCAGAGTATTCAAACTGGTTACTAGAATATCAAAACTTTTTACAGTATTGCTCATCATGCTTGAGAGTCCTGCATAATTATTTTGATGATCCAATAAAATTATTTTCACATCTTTATCTATATAAAAGAAAAACGGTTCTGTTGAAGTATCTAAAAGTTTAACTAAATATCGATCTAAAAATGAATTTTGTTGATCGTAAGCGTTATCCGTAATTCATAAAGTAGTTAATATGTATATTTTTAATAAGATGTGTACGTATACATCTTGTTAAAAATGATGAAGTAGATTCTTATTCAAGTGCGCGTGCAAGTTAGAATGGCCACATCATGACGGAGATCTGATTGTTGTTGCGCCTTAATCTTCGTGAAGTGAGAGGAAAAAGAAAGTGAAAGGGGCTGACTATTGGAGTAGACATAACCGCGTGTAGGCACCCAACGCGTTTCGACTATAAATTCCGGTCGTATTATCCCAGTCGGGTAGATCCCCGTCGATTTACGATCGCGCGAGCAACCGTTCCCTTCCTCGTGAACACGAAAATAATATCTATCGCGGTAATCTCTCCAGGAAAAATATGTATTTCACGTTCGCCATTCGCCTTACGACCGGTCT
This sequence comes from Atta colombica, assembly GCF_001594045.1. Taxonomy (NCBI): domain Eukaryota; kingdom Metazoa; phylum Arthropoda; class Insecta; order Hymenoptera; family Formicidae; genus Atta; species Atta colombica. The sequence continues at coordinate 1,672,262 of NW_017259206.1, forward strand.
CAATCTCACGCAGACCGCTATTTCAGCGATAACTATTTTTACACTGATATTTGTGACAGAGGAGTGAGAGGCGCTAGTGTACAATAAATTGCACATCAGCAACGTATTCTTACATGCGAAGAGATAAAAACCTGTTTTATTCCCGTAGCTCTTTAATTATTAATTTGTTCAAGCGTCTCAATCTCAATTGATTTTTCTCCGATTGGTCCGAATATCTAATTTGATAAGTTAAAAACAGTTCATGTATGACACGATATATTAAAAGATTAATTTATTTGACATTTTAATGTTGTGATATTATACAAGTTATAAAGAGTGCGACTATTTCAATACAAACAAGACAAGATAGAAGGAAAGAGAAAGCAATCTGGAGCATAATTTTCTCATAAATCGTCATTATTTTATTTGTAATTTTATTTGTAATTTATAATGATTGTGACGTATCGTTATGCATTTACACGGGTAACATCAAACAGATACAAGTGCCATATATCTTCCTGTCGTCATATCCCTCCGCTTATATCGGAGAAGAGTAGTATATAACGCGCAAGATGATAAATGTTTCGAGTTTATTGGGATATTAAAATCTCATATTGTATCTCAGCAGCACGAAAAATTGGACTCACCAAAATTGTACCACGGTTTTAATCCTCTCTTTTCCTTTTCCCCATTTTTATCAAGAAATATAAGCTTTTCGATAAAGTAGTATTAAACCTTTTGGGCTTTGACGAACAGCTCGTCTCTAAATATTGGCGCGTAACGTAAATTACGAGGGAGAAAATGCTTCATTGTATGGAGTGCCTAGGATTAACGGCAGCGGGCAGGGTTCAGACCAGCGAACGACGAAAAATTTAGCGGTAATCTCCGGGCTGGACGAAGCAATTCCCTTGGTAGCTCTCTTCCATGTTGCAGACGTTGCTCGCTTTATGTGCGCTTCTTTGACGCGTGTACTAGCAAGAGTCTCTGCGCTCCTATTTTCTCTCTCTCTCTCTCTCTCTCTCTCTCTCTCTCTCTCTCTCTCTCTCTCTTTCTCGCTCGCTCACTCGCTTGCATCCCTTCGCTGCTCTCGGCGCTCTTGTCTCGTCTGCACCCCCGTGGGGCCCACCCACACTACCCTGTCTTTTCATCTCGTACTTCATCTTTCTTCCGCGCCGGACTGAGAGTCTGTGTCGTACAATCGCCGCGGAAAGTTTTCGTCTGGAGATTTCGATGGGGACGTCTTTTCTCTCGTTGCAACCCGTTCCCTCTTTCTCTCCATGTACCCTCATCTTCCTTAGTCAATCGCTATCCTCACTGCGCGAACATCCGACGGACTCAGAATCTCAGAAATCTTTTGATTCCTTTTCGAATCTGTCTGTGTATGTATGTGCTCGTCGCTATTGTTAAAAAAGGTGACTATAACTCTCGGTAATTACGGACGCATTCTTGTTTTTGCAACGAGAGATAGAACCATATCGATTGCATGCAACGAAGAAGTTACTTTTCTCTAATTGCTGTAAGATTTAAGCTTAAAGTATCTCTTTTATTCTATTTTATATAAAATACTCAAGATTGGGTTTATAAAAGCTTAATCCTAAAATATAGAAAATGGATTAGAAGTTAACCAGTAACTCGTCAGGAATTTTGGTTATTAGCTGGTAACTTGGTCAGTTTGAACAATTCTTTGGATAGTAATTGGATAGTAAATTTATTAATCAGCTTCTAGCCAGTTTCTAATAGTTAAAAACAGAATTTATCGTAAAACTAAGACTCAAAAACTAAATTGTATGTATTACTTCAATGCTTTTATAGCAGTAAATTATTATATCTTGTTAGTAATAATATAATATTCTATATAATGTGCAAGTTACAATATTATCTAATAACGTCATATTTGAAAATAATAATATTGTAAATTGTGAAGGAAAGAAAATGCATCAAATTATCTTTTAATTTTTCGAAATGTTTGATGTTTTTTATTTTTTATTGACCTTTTTTATATCCATTTTAAAAATATTTATTATTATTGGATTCGATAACTTCAAATATTATTTTATTATTTTTCTTCAAATATTATTTATCTGTTTTCAACAATCAACAAATATATTTTGAATAATTGCCAGAAAATAACAATTAGGATATTTTGAGTTTTATTAGATAAAGAATTTATCTATTATTTACCAATTTTTAATCTATAGTTAAATTTTTTTTACTTGTTGCTTATCTATTCAAGTTTATCTGATCCAAATTTCTTAACTCCAATTATTGTCTAGTAAATTAAAAATAATGAAAATTGACCAGTTTTTGGTTAATGATAAGATATTTTTCTACTTGGGATTTATTGCGCAATCCATTCATCTTAAGCTTATGTTGAGTATCCACGGTACTAAAAATCATTTCGAGATCTCGGACAGAGAAAGAATTATATTGGAACAAATTATATTGGAACAATTCGATCACATGACGCGATTGATCAATCCTTTTTTCATCCGAGGATTCTTGGATTGATTTCTAGCATCGTAGATAAAATTTTAGACTGAGAATCTTTCTTTTTAGATATGCTACACTACTTTCTAAATTTTTTAGAGTAAAATTTCATTCCAAAAGACTGAAAATTTCGTCAGTTTTGAAAAAAGAATAAAAATATTTTCACTTGAAAAAGAAGAAGGTAGATTTTCACTTTTTTTGGAATAAGATTTCACTCTTGTGGAGTAAAAGTCCACATTTTAAAGAATGAAGTCTCATTTCAAACAAATGAGTGAGATTTTATTCCTTTAGAGTGAATCGCATTCCAAATAACAAAATCTTATATTTTAAAAAAAGAGTAAAAATATACCATTTAAGAATGAAAAGTTTTCATTTTTTTTTCAAGACTGGCTCAATGTTTATTCCAAAAGATTTAAAGAGTAAGAAAAAGTCTAGCTATCAAATATATTCTGAATGTATTGGCGCAATATTTAGTAAGTATTACCAAACCAATCGTTTAATAATAATTAACTAAATATTTAGAAAAGCAAAATTATCGTTTAGTTAGTCCATTTGAATTATTTAAAATCAAATTATTCGACAATATTAATCGTATATTTGATAATTACTGTCAAATTGTACGAAGAAGCTTTACTAATTAATTTGAGATAATATAGTTGTCAGAGTTAGCCGGTTATTTGGTTACAAATAATCAACTAAAATATTTTATAAATACTGTCAGAACATTCTAGAACTACAGTTAAATGGTATCTTTTCTCGCATATAAAATTTAGTCGAGCTTTCTATATAAAAATCTATATGATTGAAATTCATTAATAAGTTGTCATCTATAGACAAGTTCATCTATATAACTGCCAGTATTATTTTCCTTTGAGTGTAGTTATCATTTTCCTTTGAGTGTAGTTATCAAATAGTTAACAATTTTCAATAAAATGAATTTGATACATATAATTGTTGTTAAAACATATAATAATTATGACCAAACAATTGGATAATATTATTAAATCCAATAAAAGAACAAATTTGATATTTATGATAAATTGATTCATATTTGTCAACGTGTTTGATTATATTTTGTTATGATTTAGTAACAACTATTGAACTTTATAACCAATTTCCAAATTTTGATCAAACCATCTAATAACAGTTACCAAATTTTTTTGTTACATTAACTGAACATTTAACTGAAACTATTTCACTAGGCTAGATTACTAATTTTTTTTAATCAGTGTATTCGCTACTATCAAACAAATATATCTCTTTTAACCGTCCTCTCTTTACATCCTCGACAACTGTTCCCTTGCAAACGATTACAAATGCCGTCTATGTATAACAAATACATAAACGTAAACACATACATATACGTAAACATATCCCGTTTCACCTCAGTTCGTGCAGAGTTGAGCTTTTTCGGCGCTTTTATCTCGATCTGCATTTTCCGGCTGCAATTAGCACTGCATCCCGCGAGTGACGCCGACGTTGCATTCGTAATATTTCGCATATACGCGCGGTCGTACTCGTTTTCCCGGCATTCGCGATGCGGTCGGTATGCGCATGTCAAAAGAATTTATGATTGCAGCCGGTGCGCAGCGTTCCGTTGTCTGATTGCATGCGAACATAGTTCTGCTGTCGCCATCCCTGCTGCCAACGTAAGGGGTTGGTTGTGGCCGCGGCAGGGATACGCCACGATGAAGATGCCGCGGAGAGATAAAAGAAAAAGCGTACGAAATTGGAGATGCAGAAACGACCTCGGTGCAGCCGTGAGACGAACGCTGCTGATCCTACGTGCTCTGTGCGCCAGGACTTCGGATTGTTAAATATTCAATTTTGCACGAGCGCGAATATAAAGTATAAACGCTAGGTTCTTGAAACAACCAGGTCTCGCCAAATATCAGTTCACGTCCAGCGCTCTCTTTTTTTTTTATTATTATTGAAAAATTCAGCACGTGATTGCAGTAATATTAGTTTTCGAATACGCACAACCAGTTACACAAATTTACCATGCCAGCTATTGTTTCACTTTGATGAATGTAATGGATGAATCGAATGGCACGAGGGGAATATATAGCGCTGTTATTCTTTAGTTCGTATCGACGTGAAAAACTGCCATTTATATCAGAATTCAAACGAATCAAGCATATAAAAATGTTTATATACGTCAATTTTAGCGATTTGAAAATCCGGGGAAACGGTATCTGTTTGCGAGGTCATTCGAGCGCACTCGCCGATGGAATGACACAATTGAACGAACTTTTTGAAACTTTACTCCCGCTCCTGTTTAGAATTGCTGCATGCTGCCATTCTGCGTGCTCGGCAATTAACTGCTTTCTAAATTGCTTAAAGTGAAATCTCACTCCAAAAGAGTGAAGATACTGCCATTACTGAAAAAGAGTGAAAAAATTTGCACTCTTGAATAAGAGATAAGTTTTTACACTTTTTAAAAATGAGATTCACTCCAAAGGAAAGAAATCTCATTTTTCTTTTGAAGTGAATCTCACTCCAAAAAAAAATGAAAATCTGCCATTCTTATTCAAGAGAGTTCAAAGTATATAATATATTTTCACTCTTTTTCAATAGTGGCAGTATTTTTTCTCTCTCTCTATTG
>NW_017259206.1:1682332-1694077 GCF_001594045.1 Atta colombica
CCAAGACTTGACCGAAACGTTTACATTTTTAATTTTAAATATATGACTTTGACAAAAAATATCTTGCGTATATGATTATATGCTCCTTCCTATTTATATTTATGACTCGATCTAACTAAATTTTTAAATATTTCAGTAAAATTGTTCTTTCCTATTATTGACACTTCTAATATATATTCTCTAATATTCTGTATTCAAATTCTTCTTATTGTATAATTATTAATAAATTTATGATATAAATATTCTAGCATAAACGTTGATATGGAATAAAATTTTATCAAAACAGAGAAAGAAGCAATAAATTTAGAAGTTCGAGCCAATAATGAGTCCGTCCGCGTTCATCTTTTTTCACGGCTTTTTTTGCGGCGCCGAAGTAATCCGTCGTGATTTCTGGCGCTGATTAAAAGTTGGTCGGCTAATTATTTGGGCTGTGCGTCTTTCGAAATTATTCCGCCGAGGGTGCTTGTTCGGGGGCGGTTAACGGTCACATATCTCACTGCCGGGGGCAGTTATTTTTCTCTCCCTCGGCGATTCCGCGCGGCGCCATTGCTAAAGCCGCACATGCGTCTGTGGCGTGCAAATAATACACCGTGCGGAAAATTTACTGCTAATTACTTTCCCGTGTACGCGCGCAAGGTGCACTCGGCCACGTAAAACGGAGATCACGAGGACTTGTGGACGCCGTGCTGCCGACTGATAGTGTCGAAATCCATTAGCCCCGACCAAATGACGTCACAGTCTTGTCATATTTTTTTCAGACAAAGGAAAATATTCCGATAATATGCGATCGAGTCGATGGCCCATTTTCTGAACAGAATTTCAGCGACCTTTGATTCCGGTGGGAAATGTGTGCATGGTTCACAGTAGAATGACCGCCCAACGCTGAAATCCTCTGCTTCAAGTCTTTTTAGCGATGGGAGACGATGTCTTCGTGCTCTAATTGCCCCGCTGACGTGTTCTCCGTGCTGTTCCTCAAGCGGGCGAATTAAGCGCTCGGGTCGAGCGGAAAATCGCGCTCACACGTGAACATCCGCAGCTTGCAGAATTCGTCAATTTTATCTCATCAATCTCTCTTTCTCTTCCTTTCTCTTTTTCCTCCCCTATACTATATGTTTTTGAGATAAATTCGAAGATTCTGCTTTGAATTTTCACAAATGTTGCAAGTGACCGTAATAATAAAATTTTAACGACAGATTTTTGTGTTTCGAATATATTTTTCTTTCTTTTTAATTTTTGACATTATTAATTAATCTTTCAATTATTTAAATTTAAAGTTAATTAATATTGAAATAATGAAATATTATGTCATCGCTGGAAGGAATATTACTAATAATTTAAATTAATATTAATTTTATTCACCCTATATATCACAGTACGCAACATATTAATTGTTGACTTAAACATTCAATATGATTTCTTCGACGATAGAATATCTCGTACAGGAAATTTCCCAAGAATCTTTCTTTTCCAAGAATCATCTTTTTTTTTCCGTAATAATATAAAATATAGTTTATTTAGCTCTTGGGTTGTACCGCCATCGTGACACGGATTGCGGATCGCAATGTTTTCCTATCCGCCACTTCGTCGGGACGGATAAAAACGCGGCAATGCGCAAAACCGCGGCCCCTATGCCGCATCGGAAATCGCAAGCAAATATTTCGCTATTCAAGCGAATACCTCGACGCGTTTCTCTCTTTTCCCCGACCTCTCCGCTGTAGCAGCAACCCGTATCCTCGTTCTCTCGTCTGTGGCACGATTCACGATACAGATCCCGGGAAGCGAATGCCTGCATCCGTGTTGGAATTTCTGTGACGTCGGTAAACGTCGGGGCTTTCGACATCAAAGAATGTCGTGTGCGCCATGCCGTATGTCGCCATCGCCGCCTCTCGACGGGGCCGAACCACCTTCATGTATCACCCCTTCCCCCCCCCTCCTCTCGCCCCTCTGCCGTCACGTCGCGATCAAAGAACCTCGTGAGCTCCATTCAGGCATTCTTCGCGAAAGGTAGTAGCGTACACACGTATGCTATATATTCGCGTGCGAGGAGGATATGCCTTGAAGACCCGTTTACGAAATAATACGCGCACACACCGCATCGCTGAGAGGAGGTATATTTTTATCGGGCGATCGAGGTGCTCCATCGATTTGCTGCAAGCGAGGCGCAAAGACCCTGGGGAGGGAGAGAGGGAGACAGAGCTTCGCCCATGCTACCCACGGTAATTATCGAAGGCGGGGTTGTTGACCCCCTTTCGTCCTGCTCGGTTGAGAGCGAGTCGGTCTCCGCTTCGCACTCGGGCTACTAGATGCCACGAAGACGTCCGTGAGCTTCCTAAAGCCACCACTATACTGGATTAACAGCTCGTAAATGACTCGCGAATACACGTTTTTAGATGCGCTCGAAATAAACGTTTCATTGATATAAACAACAAATAAACATGAGAGATGAACTTTTAATTATTAAAATGATGTATTGATTATATCCGATATTGGTTCACAAATGATTCAATAGCATACTTGTACTTGGACGTTTTCTCATCCATGTACATATGTGTAAGTAGCGTGGGACGACGTTCAATGGTAAATATTGATGTCGCCAAATTCATCCCGTCGTCGACATTATGTTGTTAATTTATTACATAAATTCGGACGCGACTCTCTGCATAATTCTGTTCTCCGAAGACTCGTATCAAGTTTAAATATAGGAATGTAATATGGGATATAATACGAGAGAATATAGAATTATATTACAATTTGGAATTAATTTAATAACTCCAAGGTGAAAAAAATACAAAGCAATAAAAAAAGTATAAATATGTAACCAATTCTCAGAAAATGAAATGTGATGGTTATAGTATTGTAGAAAACATTGTATAACAAAAACATTTTTAATTTTTTAAATAAGGATAAATTGAATCGTTTAAAAATATGAGAATAATTATGAATAAAAAGAGGAAAAAATACGTGTATATTAATCATGTAACTATAATGAAAACGATGTATATTGTTTGTAATGAGAGAAAGGGGTTAATTTCAGAGTAAAGAGTAATATCTGTCATATCCGTAATTATTTTTAGAGATTTCACTAACAATCATCACTAACAATATAAAAATGAAATCCTCAAAAAGATCCTTATCTGTAGGTTATCGAGGCAAAAAGTAGAGCGTGAATTTTCCATTTCTTGAATTTGTTACGGATTGACGCGCAATCTTATACTCTTTTCCATCAATAAGATATTACTAGAGCAAACAACAAAATTTAAAAAAGTGTTATACATATTTTTTAACAAAATGAAACAATTATTAAAAATTTACATTTTTCTATATTGTATTTGAAAGTAATATAAAAAGTTGAACGGTGATTTAAAACTTGGATCAAAAATTATTTTAAAAAGAAATAGACATATTTTAATAAATAATAAAATAAAATAAAATTTTAAAAATAAATAAAATACTATAAAAATTGTACTTTTATGTAAATATTATATATATTATATAAATATTAATCTTATTGAACTGCTTTATATGTATAATAAACAATAACATGTAACATTCATTTTTATACGAAAATAAATTTCCAATTTCAGTCACTTTTTGCAAAAACTAGCTAATTCGTCTCTAAAAAAATAGTTTTTTTTAAATTAAATCCATTTATGTCCCATTATTCTTAAAAAAGTTACAGACATTTCTCGTTTATAATACATGTAGATTATTGTAGATTGTGAAAAAAATGAAAGATATAGAGTACACGATACTTGCCTCTATGAAGATTTAATAAAATTATTTGATCTGATGAACGACGGTCGACGATAATACGGTAATATCGAAAAAGTCACGCCAGGTTCTCTACATTGTGCCGAGTACTTACCGAGTATAATTAATTGTCGTGATATTCGAGTGCCGTCGTCACAGTTATTGAGTTTCGTGCCCAATGAAATTATACGGTTGCGTAGGATCGCACTCGATATCACGATCCGATATTTTGGATTGTATCGTTCAATTTTCCTCTCCCTCGTGAACGGATCGTTGGGTAAAATCCACGCCGTTTTGTTCTCTCTGCTGTCATAAATATCGCATTGCCGACATTAAGCAGCACAATTAAAGCCCTACGCTGGCCGCTATTGGTGGATTTTACCGATTTGTTCGCTTGTTGTCACTAAATATCGGCGCGTGGCGCCCATTATTATGCGGCATAATTGGATGTTGATAGATTTTACCGTTTTGCTCCGTCGTTAATCATAAATAGGGCGCGCTGCCAGCGTCACACAATATAACGGAAATTGGATCTGTGTTAGATTTTGCAGTCTTGCCGGATCGTTAATCATCGACGTGGCGGACGGCGCCATAAAACGGAAGCTCGTAGAATTCGTTAACCCTCATTATCCGATACAAATTAGGGGCTGCATTGCTTCGGCAGGTGTAGCTTGTAATAAAGCGGACGTTAGTGAGAAAGGAAAATAAAGAAAAAAATTTGGCTTTTTCAGTCTTCATAGCGACTCGTCTAACTATTAACGAGCCCAAACTTCTCTCTCTCTCTCTCTCTCTCTCTCTCTCTCTCTCTCTCTCGTCTGTCGAACCAGAATACTTTCGAAGTATACTTACTCTCTTTTTCCACTTCTTTCTTTTTCTACTTTGAAGTTTTTTCTTTTTTTTAATGAAAAAGGAGTCGGCAACTCTGCCATGACTCGGAGCAAAGCTCGTTTTTCATCTCTTCTAGTTGCTCTTACGTCGGATAATAGCAGACAGTCTACGAGATGGCCAATCCTCACGTTCGTGTCGTGTGAGCTTAATCATACTTCACATTTTATAATACGCATTTTTCGAACATGTTCTATATATATTGCATTTGTACTACAAATTATATCAATGTCGTAGTAACAATTAAATCTCGAAAACTGACACAGGAAGAAAAGTGACACAGGAGAGTTTTAAGTACCATAACTAAAAAACTATTTTATTAGAAAATATTTTATATGTTATTTTATATCTCAATCGGTAGCAATATAGACAAAGCGTCGACACTTCTCTCTTTATATTGTTATCGATTGAAACATGTAAAATATTTTCTAATAAAATAGTGTTTTTAGCTATAGTGCTTAAAAGAAACTCTTTTATGACATATACTAATATAATGTTTAAAAATCGAAAATTTACTTTTATTTGTTTTACAAGTGCAAATTTATTTTTTTGATAGCATTATTATTCAATTCTACAACGATAATTAATTATTCTCAGGAGATGTCTATTTGGATGACGTAAATTGTGTACCAATAATCAATAAGCATTTCATATTGCATGACGAATTTATGTAATAATTACTCGCTGAGCACGTATATATGTAGTTCGCGCGTGAAAGTCTATATAGTGCTGTAGTCGTATTCCGAGTGATTGTCGAGAGGTCAAGGATCTACAAAGGCTATATAGATCGGGTGCAGAGAGCGAGATTGCTTTTGCTGCGCGTAAGGACGTTCTTTGACGCGACAAGCCGATTCCTTGTGGACCGGTAGTCCTCTGTAAGCAGGAGATTATTGGTCTTCTTCGTGCTTTTATCTCTGTCGGAAGAACATAAGCTCACTCGTCTTACTACAAGACGTTTCTTCGTAATTTCCAACGGTTTACCTTTGCGAAAAAATGAAAAAATTTTAGAACTGTAGAATCTGAAAAAATCATATTTCGAACATGTGACATATTAATATATTATATATATAAATTATTAAACAATATAATTTCTTTATATTTTTTTTCTATATATAAAGTAGAATAATTTTTCGATATCAATTTTAAGATATCATATTAAATTTTTTCGATTCCTCAAAATCTATTATAAAACAAGAACATTTTCAAAAAAAGAATGATTTTGCTAAAACATCTAAAACATTTAACTATTAAAATAAATATAGATTTGAAAATAATTTTGTTGGATCATTAAAATGATTAAATAAGAAATTCAATTCATATATACGATGAGCAGTGCTGCAGACAATTTTTATATTGTATCAACCATCCTATAAGCATATAATATTCCTAGAATATTATATGAATATTATTTACTCTGTTTTTAATATTCATATTACATTTTCTTCCCCTCTCGTTCTCTAAGAATATTTTGTTTTGTAGGACAATTTGAATGTTCTACATATAATAATTTTTGTAGTCCAACAAAATAATTTTTTTATCTGTATTTATCTAAATTTTTAAGTACTTCAGCAACATCTTTTTTTTCTAATTTTAAATTTTCAACTGATATGAAAAAAAAACGGTTTTATTCAAGTATCTAAAAATTAAGCTATAGATACAGATTACGAAAATAATTTTGTTGGATAATAAAAATAATTATGTGAGACACTGATTGTTGGAATGTTGAAAATTTTGCTTTTTATCATAAAATTCCCACGTATTACTAATTCAACAAAATACTTTAAATCTTTATTTATAACAATTTTTACTTCAATAAAATATTTCGTTCTTTCTAAGTTCTTTCGTAATCATTCTTCTTCTCCCTTTCTCTTTCTCTGATATTTTTGAATATAATAAATCTTTTGATCATTATTTTTAAGAGTGTTTAACAATGATGCCCACTTCAAACAATTTCAGCATTATAAGAATTGATACGTAGAAGTCTTCAAATTATTAAAAGGAAGAGCAGAAAGAAACAGAAGAAAACAAAGAGTGCAATGGAGGTTGATATGAACAAAACGGGTTGGAAAAAGGTGTCGGTCGCATCGAGACGATATCGATTTACATGCTTTTCCGCGTTGTCGCTTGGCGCCGATTTATGCAAATGATTCTCGAACGATGTTATTCCTATCCTACTCCAATCCGACTCAGACACTGATCGTACTACTCGCCTAAAACGACACGGCACAATGATGAGGATCAGTTCACGTAATTCGCGGCAATGACTATTCGCAATTATCCTGTTTAATTTTGTGACCGAATGGGAAGCTTGGATCGATGTACGCACGCGTTCATACACATACGTGTACGACACACGCGGCTGTAACGTCCGGGGGATGGATTCTGGCTACAGAGAGAGGTGGTGCACGATAGTCGGGCGGCCGGTATGATTTATGTAGGTCGAGCAGGTGCAATTTGTATCGCGTCAGTTTTTACCGGTTGGGACGAAGCTACGCCGACCGACTGAGTTATTGCCCGGGCAGGAGTCGTCGAGTTTCTGGGATGACTTGAGTACTGTGACTTGTGAGTTACAGAGAGAAAGAAGAATAAGGGGCGGTCAAAACGCTTTTTCAAACTTTTCATGACTGAATTTACAATTTTAAGAAAAAAATAACATAACTCAATCATTTTTTTTTATCTATTAGACAACTTATTGAAAGAAGAAAAACTTACCAAAAAAGTTTTTATCCAATATGAGACATGTCATAATTATCCGAAAAGGATTTGATTTTCTTTCGAAAGATGTTATATACCGGGTGTTTTAGATCACTCAACCCTTTTATTTTCATTGGATAAGGTCCAATTGTAAAAATGAAATTCAGACAAAAATTGTAGGGTTTAAAAAATTACACAAGGCTATTGAAGATTATTCCTCTTATTTTCATTTTTGAGATACTATGAATAAAAGAAATAAAAGAGATAAGGAATAAAAAGTTGAGTCTATTAAAAAAATCGACGTTACCTTGATCTGACGCCACCTAAGATCAAACTAATAAGATCAGTAAATAAATATTTTCAGGCTCTACAACTTTTATCGAAATACTTTTATGATTGGACCTTATCTTGCGAAGATAAAAGGGTGGTTTTATATCGGATAGTCTGAAACATCCGATGTAAAAATATTATATATACATATCTCTCTTATATTTTTGGGCAACAGGCATAAAGAGACATATACATATATATTTTTTATATATGTGTCTATTTTGAAATTTAAGAGATAAAAAAACCCTTTCAAAATTAATGTTCATATTTGATTCTGAGTAATTATAGTGAAAATGATAAAATATATAAAAAGATTTTAAAAACTTTCATAGTTTTTTTTTATAACTGTGTAGAGTGAAACCACTAGTTGTGGATCACACTCTGTCTCTCTTTAAAAAAAAATTCATATTTTATTCAGAACAATATTAAACAAATAAAATATTTAATAGTCATGATTGACCATAAAGATTATATTATGGATGATATTATGGATTTTATTTCATTTCATTACTGTTTTATATATGTTTTAATTTGAATGAAATAAAGTAATGATAATTATCCACAATTAGACCCCATGTATACTAATTGCTGATCAATTTACCAAATGCTTTACTCCTTTTAGTGACATTACTATTTCCCATAAAAATAATAAAAATAATTTGCGCGTGAATATTATAATATATCATATATAACGAAATTCAATATAATTGATGATCTACATCTAATTCTAGGATCTAATTGTGGATGATGATGCAATTTTAACATATTCAAGTTTATATAAAATTAGTTAAAAATCAATGATAATTAAAAAAATTAATGAAAATTAAATAAATAATTTTAGCTATAAAAAACAGTGAAATTATGAATAGCAACACTTTTTGTATTATATATAGATATGTATACTATTTTATATTCTGATTTATATTTTGATACTTAAAACAAATAAATCTTTTTAGGATAACATCATTTGTAATGAATTGGCAAGTTTTTAAACATTTTTATAATAAATTTACGCAATAAAAGTATCGTTATAACATAATGATTAAGCAACTCCCGCGGATACATTTAATCTCAACTGAGATAACGTTGATTTTTTCCATCTAATGCTATTTACTACCTACAATATTATAAAAGTCATAAGACAATTCTTATGATATTACACTTTGAATGAATTTTTAAAGATACATATGTACACATTAGTTAATCTCGTACATTTTTAAGGTAATTATATAAAATGCATTATTCAAGAATGTCTTGAAATTTTCGTCTCGAGTAATTTAGATATTAATACATAAGTCTGTAAAGATGAACTCGAATTTCCGATATATAACCGATCAAAGATTTTTTTATATCTACTTGTAATATAGTTATTTTTACTGTGATGCGACACGAATTTTCATATAGCCTCGAAATCATATTCAAAAAGTTAATAAAAAATGAGTCTCAAATAATTAAATTCGTGAAGAAACTCGTGTAACAACATTGCAAATATTTATTGCATGATATTAAAGTTTGAGTCAATAAACAATTTTAATTTTATATATTTTCTCGAGAACAGAGGGCATCTATTAGATATGGCAACATCGCACTTTCGAGAACCGAGGAGGTTATTAATATCTAAATTACTCGAGACGAAAATTTTCTTTTACATTCTTGTCGTTTCTTCGTGAGAGCCGCTTTACACTTTTTTTTGCTAAAACTGTACTTCTGATATATTTTCCTGTATAACGCAATTATGCAGGCATTTTTTTTCTTCCGTATCTTGACAGATTATTTGTGCCTATATTCGTCTGCTCGCAAAAATGCGATGTTGCCACGATTTAATTCCTCTTATTTACGTGATATGAAGATTTCCTTTTTTTTCTTAAATTAATTTATTTCATTATGATTTAATATATTGTAAGTATATAAAATACTTTTATTACTTTTTTAGATTTTACATATCGATATATTTATTTGAAATTAGAGACATGTTTGAGTCTCTCGTTGAAACTCGCATAATTAGGATATAATTACCTTAATTAGTTAACGACATCAATAGAAGCTTAGCGCTGTTCCTAGTAAATTCAATTGACACTTGAAAGAGATAAAACAAATGCTAAAGAATCTTGTGATATGTATCATTTATTTAATAGCAAATACTATAATCATATAATTAATATAATATAATTATAAATATAATTATTTAAATATAAAAAATGATCCGGAACTATATATAGTACCTGATCACATCTAATGCCTTTACCCTACATATCTAAATTCTACAAAAATTTACTATTTCAATGCTCTAGATATATAAAAAAATAACTTAACTCTTTTACTAGTAAGACAACTTCACTACAAAATTATTTTACTAAAATTTTTTTTAAATGCTTTCGAACTCGTTAGCATTTTGGAATATTGACAGTTCTCTCACAATTCTTGTTTTTTATTTTGTACTGAATGACCAATCACGTAAAACGAAAGGTATAACGTATCAAAAATATAATTTGAAAGATTACATTTTTCTGGTCCTCTGGAAGCGTTTGATTTTTTAATTTATTGTTGAAAATTAATCAAAACGGAGTCAAAACGTTCAATCAAATTTGAATAAAGAACATTTTTACACAAATTAATTAGCGCCCCAATTACCATGCTCTATAACTCCGAGTACTTGTTTTTATACTTCAATTTTTATTTATATAATATATGATTGAATTTAGCATAAAATTGTCTTTAACTTTTATATTTGTATATTTAAAGAAATATAGTTTTATAAACAATAAACAAGAGAAGCATACAGCCACACGCAGGATGTTTATAGTGCAAAATATCATACATTTCAAATTCTTATATATATATATATATGTATACGTTAACAATATAAAACCATAAACATTTCGATCTTGACGCGTCTATGCGCGTATGCTTCTCTTGTTTATTGTTTATATTTATTAAACTACTTTTTAATTATTTGTTTATTTTTAATTTTATAGAAATAAAAATTAATTAAAGATATAGGAATATTTTGAAAAATATTAAATTTTTAATATTTTAAATATAAATATAAATATAAATATAAATATAATTGTAAAGTAAGTAAAAACTATCAAATGTTATATTTTATTTGAAATATTTTTAAATATCATCATTTCAATGATAAATATTTAAAATGAAGTATAAATTAACTTGGAAGGATTGTTTCATTTCTCAAATTTAAAAGTATGCGTTTGATTTATGTGTTTAACAACATATTTCAAGGATCAAATTAGTTTTGGGTAATTATTACATGTCGCTTCTAAGTTAATATCTTATTTATTGTTAGAAATATTATTAGATTTAGAATTTAAGGAAAAAATATATTCTACTCGTATGTAATGTACAAAAAAATTTTTAACTGATTTGTGTTTTTGAAAAAAGTTATGTTCTTGAAAGATTTCTAAGAAACTTTATTTTTGAAGCGTACAAGTTGTCTAAGAATTGTAAAATTTTTTAAATATACACGTATTCTCACTTTCTTACGACGAGCTAAATTTATCACTTTGAGAGTTTGTCTAGTTGAGAAATATCGCAAAATTTAATTATACAAGACTGTAACTATACAAGAATATACTGTTATTAAGAATATAACATATCATAAAACTTTTATATAAAATATTTTTTCATGTATCTTATAGTTTCAATTGTTTCAAAGATATTTGAAAATAAAAAAAAGTCCTTATTTTAGAAGGGTTACTTCGATTCCTAAATCTTAAGACAAGCAGATTAAAAAATGATGCTCTACAATATATTCGAAGTCCATCAAAATTGATGAGAAATAATTCCAACGGTTCTATTGTATAAGTACTAGAAAGACTCTACCTACTATTCCACTACTAGAGAAACAGCAACCTTAGAAATCGAGCGAGTTTCAAGGATATACGAAAGTGGAGTACTCGATGATCCGACACAACATCGTGTAAATTCATTTTCTCGGGATTCGTCCCTATCCTGGATTTAGTCGAGTGGCGTGACGGGAATGTTGGACTACGTGTACATTCGTACTATGGTCTCTCTCTCTCTCTCTCTCTCTCTCTCTCTCTCTCTCTCTCTCTCTCTCTCTCTCTC
>NW_017259206.1:1694177-1723623 GCF_001594045.1 Atta colombica
GATGGCCAAGTTCTCGGTGAGCTCGGGAAATCGGATGGGACAACGGTCTCTTTTGGCTTAGAGTCTTGTTGTTAAAAGGGGTTGAAACGGAACCTGGGTCAGACAATATTACTACCCATCGAGTCGAGCGTTCGCGGTAGTAATGTCGCGCTAATTCGCAGTCTCGCAGTACTCTCGCTCTCCCGGCCGGAGAAACGGAATATTGCTGTCTGCTACATCTGAGTGCTTTTGGCAGCGCGTCTGAATCGCACTGTTCTCGCGAGAGTGTCCCAACGACAATCCCGTAACGGAGAATACGGAATTTGCGCAAGCCCTTCCTACCACCGGAGACGATTAATTCTGTCCTTCTGATTGAAGCGAATTTATACATGTGTAACAATGACGAATAGTTAACTATTTTGGGATGATAATTGACGCGGAGATCATTAAGTTATTAGATTTACGTGAATTCGTGCGAATCAGTTCGTGTAAATAGAATATTGTTACCCAATGGATGTTTGCATGAAGTACGTTTGGATTTAATTACATTTATATTACCCGAAGTTTCCGTTCGGCATTATTGACAATACACATATACTGTTTTATTCAATGATATTGAAACAGTATATAAACTATCGATGAGTCATGTGTTATATGTATATAAATATCTAAAATGTGTTATTATAGATTTTAAATACTGATGAATATGTATTATTTGATAAATATATATGCTTATAGTGGAATTGCCTCAAGCTTGGTTTTAATGATAAACACTTTAATCAATTTGCAATCAATTTGAACAATCTTTGAAATTTATACAGACGCATGAGAACGGCAGACATGCGTTTGGCATTCACGTACTGGATAATGTAATAGTTGGATGGCGATATATACCTAACTTTGCACGACAATTCTACATCCAAATATGGTGGACATTGTCTCGATAGCGAAATCGACTTTGGAAATATACGGCTATGCGGGAACCAATACGATGAGACTATTGACTCTGTGTAACGGTCCGTTTTACGCGTATCTGCAATGAAATCACCCTCATCGTACCCGCCTCCTCGTTCATTGAGTTCTTCACCATGATAAGGACCGTGAATAGTGAATGGTGAAACGCGGAGGGGTAAAACGACGAGTAGGTAGTGTAGGTACCTCGCCGTCGCGGATATGCTGAATCAGAAATAGAAATAGGTACGAAATCGTTATGAAAGCACTTGACGGAGATTTGCTGAAAATAATAGAATGAAAATTTCCGATTACGCATGCATTCTTAGTGTCAGCTTCTCTCGCTTTCGCGCAATTCGCACATCACTGCTCTCGTGTTTCTTCGATTCCATCGGTACGTAGATATCAATAAGATACGTAGTATCTTCACAAGTTTTTCAATTCAAAGAATTGAATTCAAGTGAATTTTTGCATAATCTCTGCTTCTTGCATTCTTAATCCAATCATATGCGCTACTTTCGCATATTTTTGGTTTTTAAGCACTTCGATTTCAAAATACATTCTACAGATATTTTTCTATTAGATTTATCCGATTATCGGGTGAATATTCCAACAAAATTTATTTAAAATAACTGAAATGTCCTGCCGTCATTAATAAGTCAATGCCTTGCGGAGCTATCGATCTTCTTGCTAAGCACTCCAAGTAAGACGTAATTCGAGTAATGGGGGAGAGGTGGGATGAAAGAGGAAATTTGTAGTTCGCCATGCAAAACGCGACGAAGTCCGTCAGGTAGCGATCGGACAATGACGTCTTCTAGAACAATTCATTGTTTCGAGGAACCTCGCGTTCGCTTACAAGCTGAGAACCAGTATAACGTCCCTGCAGCGTCTCCTCTCCTTTTCCTCTCATCTCCGTCCATCCCCCTTCGTTGCTGTGGGCCGTCTCATTGAATACACACGGGGACAATGTAGTCTGCACAATACCGGTGTCAGCCGGAAATGACGCTACGTGGAGGCACTACGTGCAGGCAAGTCTCGCGAATTGGTGATGTTAATACACCCGACGACTCCAATACAAACATGCACAGACACCCCTATCCGCTAAGTGTAGACGAGCGAAATTATTGGCAGCACGTGATACACGACTTTAGTCTCGAAATTCGTGGTAACAACTCTTTTATAATCATTTCATTCTTTCTTTTCATTTTTGCTTTTTATCGATTAAGTCAAATAATTTTTTCAAATCAGTAGCAGTTTACAATAACTTTAATTTAAGTAACATTAATTATGAAATTCCGATTATTTTATAATACATAAAAAAATATAGTATGTTTATGAACAAATGAACTTTCTAATGACTTATTAAAAATCTTATTGGATACATGGAAAGAACGATTTTGATAAAGATTTGATAAAATGTCTAAAATTTAAATAAATACAGATCTAAAACTAATAATTGAATCATCAAAATAATTATTTGCAAATTAAACATAACGATCAATATTGCAAAAAGTTTGGACATTTATAACAACCAATTTAAATCCTACATAATTATTTTAATTTGATAAAATTATTTTTAGATCCTCATCTAGCTATATTTTTTAATACTTCTTCAAAATCATTCTTTTTATATATCATTAAATAAATATGATTCTACAAAATAGATTACAGTTTAGAATGTGAGTAAATCTCATTAAGATTTATCGCAAAATTTTTAAACTGAGTGCAAATTCTTGTTTCTCGCTACGAGTGATTCGACCTATTCGCTTTCAACAGTGTATTCCTAGTGAGATCGTCGTCCCCGGCTCTCTCTAATGTCGCGTATCGATCTCTCAGGTCGAGACAAACTAACCATCCGATCAAGTTTTAAGAGAAGTGAACGTCGCGCTGAAGTGGGCCACGAAAACAAACCGGGGTCAACGCAAGATTCTCTCGCGCTCAGCAAACTGTTGCTACTTCTACAGTAAGGAGATTCTTGCTAGTTGCTTTGTTTGCGATGGAGATACATTTGCGATCAGTAAAACGGAAACAGTTTTCGAGAGACCGGCTGCGCCAGTCCAGCGACGTCATGAAATATAAACGATGATATAAGAGAAGAAAACAAATGTATGGTTTAAGCTCTCAAGATGATATTCTGTAAAAAATGATCGTCCGTGGACAAATAATAGCATGACAATAGTAAGAACTAGAAGAGGAAGGAAAGAAGGAACGTGATTTTAGATGATTATTTTAATATTCTAAAATGCACACACTTACATCTGTCTGTAAACACACCATACATATAAATCTTTTTTTAATATGAAACATTTTGTTTTAAATTTTATACCTAAATAATTTCTGTTATGTGCAATCACATGTAACGTACAAAAAAATATTGGAAAGTTATAAATTACATTATTAATACGTTATAATATATTTAATATTAATATTAAAATGTAGCATTATTATATTATTTAATGTTAATGTTAACATTAACATTATTGCAATATTATCGTTATATTATATATTATCGTTATATTATTATTGGCAAATAAAATCAGGGAAAGAAAAGGACATTCGGGTAGCGAAAGAGGTTGGCGGGGGAGGAAGAGCAAAGATCGCAACGAGGCAAAGAAGAAACGTCTCTCGGGACGCGATCAGGTGCCTCGAAGCGAATATTGCTCCTTCTCGGTGGGAGATGCTTCGGAGAGATGCTATACAACCCATCCTCTATCCCGGCGGCTTCCGGTACGGACACGGGGGAAGCGGATAAAAAGATTACATGAGCAAATACGCTACCGTGGCGGTGAATCCACGGTCGGTCGAACGGACCAACGCGGGTAGATAGAAATCTTTCGCTCGCTTTTAAGCGGTAAACAGGAAACAAAATTTCCGATGTTGCAGCCAATCGATCGATCGATCAATCGTTCGTTAATTTCTTCGTTTTCGAATCCCACAGCTCAATACGCGCGACAGCGCTTTAATCTAAAATAATAATACGAGCTTAATGATGTTATATAAATTACTTAAAACAGAATAAAGTTAGAAGGATTGAAAAAAAAAGGATTCTTTTCAAAAGATTTCTTCTTCAAGTCAAATGTGTGACTTAATAAGCTAATAAGCTACATGGAAAGAATGGTTTTGTTGAAATATTTAAAAATTTAACTAAATACAAATCTGGGCCCCTATTCTGTAACTTTACATGCCTATCGACAGTTACAGAAGGAACCCTGGAAATAATTTTGTTGGGCTATCGAGAAATAATTACGTGACGTTCAAGCTGATTGGTAGAATGTCAAACTTTTTTGCAGCGTTACTCATCATGTTTGAACTTCTTACATAATTATTTTAATGATTTAAATTTATTTTTAAATTTGTATCTATAGCTAAATTTTTAGATATTTTAGCACAATTGCTCTTTCTGTGTAGAAAAAGCAAGTAAGGAAAAACAACGGTATAGAAATAATTTCGGAAGAGAAGTCTCAAGATCTTAGTAAAGCCTCAATTG
The DNA here is from genome assembly GCF_001594045.1 of Atta colombica. NCBI lineage: Eukaryota > Metazoa > Arthropoda > Insecta > Hymenoptera > Formicidae > Atta > Atta colombica. The sequence goes on from NW_017259206.1 coordinate 1,698,595, forward strand.
ATGTAAATATATGTACAATAAATCCGCATTATTCGTGGAAACGCGCAACTTCTGACACACTTCATATATTTTGGAACAAATAAAAATAGCAACCATCTCATCGTTACTGTAGAAACTGCAGCTTATTCTTCATCCTTGGTTGTGTTTTTCTTCTTTACCAAACATTCGTTTGTCGCGAGAGATTTATAGAATTTATCTTCTTTATAGAACGAAAAAGCAGAGGAAAAGAGTTTCGATCGGTGATAGGTCTCTTATCAATAACGACATTGCGCGGAACGTATAACCGGTCATAGTATTTTGAGAGCTCGGGTTACGTTCCAACTATTCGACTGATGCGATTTTTCTCAATATATACAGTAGGTAAGGTTCTTAAGATATACATATATGTTACGCTTACATCTCTCTTATACACATAGAATATCGAGAGAATCTTTCCTTGAAACAGGACAATTTTCTTACTGCCGCCGCGTTCACGTAAATTTTTAATATTTCATAGAAACTTTCGTCGGATACTACCAGATCCTCGGCTGCAAGAGCGTAATGGTCCTATTCGATACCTATACCCCGAAAAGAGAAAGAGGAAGAGGAGACACGTTGTTGCGCTGTTTCAGTAAATTTATTTCGTGCGCAACTTAGAGCTCGTATATTCTTGTGGGATCAGAGGAACTACCAGCAGTACTGGCACAGTATCACAGCATTCCGTGAATCCTTAGGATTTATGAAGGGTCGTTTTCGCCATTCCAATTTCGAGACGCGGGACATTGACGATAGTTGATCACGTCGCTTCCACGTTGACCACTGGATAGATTCGAGTCAAAAGAGAATTGAGATTGTTAATAATTGTTTTCATAATTGCTTTCACTTTTGAAGAGATATAAAGAAAAATGTAATGGCGAACTAGCAATAAGATAATTTCAATTGATTTTGAGATTTTAAATAAGGAGGACTGTCCGTATTCATAGTCAAACCTTGTATTTAAGGAAATCTTAAATCTCTGACTTTGAATGAATACGGACATATGTATTGTTATAAATCTTTATCGGGTAATTCATAAATTAGAGATATTTTAATGTCCTATACTCTTAATCATGTAGTATCTTTAAATTTGAGATACTAATTTCTAAATTAATGACTTTTTGAGTTACGCACTAATAGGAGATACTTTTCCTATATCGTAGATATTTTTCTCGATAAAACAGAACGACGAAATAATAATGAATGTATAACGATTTAATTGAAGGTGAACTTGCAGTATTTTTCTTTTGGAGAAATAAAACTTTTTATATGTATCTCGTGTACGGATAGAACAGTTGTAACATTCTTCGATGAGTTTTGGAATACAACTTATTCATCGAGCGATTGGTTTTTACTATGTAATCATGTTCAATCTCTCTACGAGCAAGGCTGAGTTCCAAAATTCATTGAAAAAAGAATATTGCAACCATTATGTCTCCATGATTGTACGTCTCGATGTTACAAATATACCGACAGCATTTCGATTATTCTTGAACAAACAACAATTGACAGCAACAAACCTGTTCATATGTCATCGTGAAATATTGTATCTGGTATAGTTTGTTTTCTGCAGTTTGTTTTCTGTTCCTGCACTGGTTGCACTAGTTTAAGAAGTGTACACTGTTTTTTGTTTCCAAAATGACATCAATGACACTATTTCAGTGCAAACTGAATGGATATATAGGCCTTTTCTTTTTATCTGAATTTCTTTCATGATTCATCTTTTTTCCTTTTCTAATGTAAAAAGAAAAGGAAAAAAGATGAAACTGTGCAAGAATTTTAATTAAAAAGAACAAACCTGAGTTCATTGAACTCTACCTGCATTAGGTTTGTTTGAAGTTAGTACAACAATGTAAACATTATTGTAACATTATTATAACATTATTGTACTAATTCAGCTACAAAAAACAGATCTTGTACAAATAATTCACAAATAATAAAAATATTGTATATAAATGATAAAATATGAAACGATAAAAAATATAAATGTATTAAACCTACGTACAAAAATATTTTATACTATCATTATCTTAAAATAAAAATGTTTCTAATAGATTAATGAAAATTAATATTTTCATCTTCTTCACACAAATCTAATATTTCCATATAAACAATTGAGACATTATTTTTAGCTTAGAACGTTCTTTATTTCTTATCTGCTTGGTTACACTTATCAGTTCTCGCACTAGTTCATTTCTAGTGCAATCCCCAATCTAGTGCAGGAACAGAAAGTAAACCTCATATAGATAAAACGATATTAGGAGTACGAGTTGGATGAGTAACTTTAAATTTTTCTTCACAATAGAGGACTTCTGATTTTGAGATATTATACTATTTTCTTTTTCATGTTTGATGGTAGTTTTATATATCCCTTGTAATTGATGTAAAATTTTTATTTTAACGTTTATCTCTAATCTGTAGCGATAAAAGCTTAATTATACCATTGCAGAAATAAAGTTACTCAATTTAGCGAAAGAGTATTTTAGAAACTTTTGCAGATATTAACCAAATAGTTTACACATAAAAAATTACCTTCGAAAATTTATTCATACTGTTAGATATTAAAGCAACAACGATAATTCAATTCCTTAAGTTAAATAATATTTTATTATTTTTAATTTCCATGTATGTCAAAATGTGAATTAATTCATTTCTGTTTCAATAGTTAATTTCAAAGTAAACCTCGTTCATATGAACGTATGCATTTAGTAGATGATAAACTAAATTTGAGTCAAATTTAATTTTAATACATTCTCTTCAGTAAATTCTTTAACTCCATTGTTTTAATTAAATTAACAACATATTAAATAAGAATAATGGCAACCTAGGAATTATTAAAAATAACGTAAATTAAATGTAATTATAAATTTAACAGAACATGAAAGGCAATCTTTTATATTGTCAGATATCAATGATAGATTAATCTCTTGAATTAAATAATTTTGATATTTTCAACTTCTGTCAAATATATATATTCAAATATATAAATATATAAATATATAAATCAAATATATAAATTAATCCAAAATATAAATTAATTCTGTGACTAGTTTCTTAAGTAAACAACGTCTCTTTCAGATTATTGCGACAAATATATATAATATTACTAAAGCTTCAATAATCACTTGGTACAATGCCCATCTCGGAAAGTCGGAGGTTCAAATCCGAGGTAATATTTTTCGCAATAAATTTATTTGCACTCTTTAAATTTTTATTAACATATGACGATTAATATTTTTGTAAAATCTTGCTTATTAGCATTACATAAAATATTAAATTGCTTGTACAATTTAATAAGTGATATTACTATTCTGATTCTGCTCATAAATACGTTTTAAGACAGACAAAGATTTCAGCGCGCAATATATAGAATCAGAATGTATATAAATTTATATAAGAAATATGTATTTAAGCATCAAGGTCCGCTTTGACAAAATATAAGCTTTCTCTTATTTAATTAATTTATTATTTATTATTTAAATTTGAGACAAAAATTAAATAAATTTCCTTGAATTAAATTATTTTAGTTAAATTAACAATATATTGCACTGAGAGAAAAATGTTTGGCGTTTGTAACTATGATAATTTCAGTATTTAGTATTTGTAATTTCAACGGCATATACTAGAGTATATTTTTATATTTGTGAATGTTCATTCTTATGGTTATAATAACTGTAATTATAGTCATTTTAGGTTGCTAAACATATTTGTTGTTAAAATGCGTATGATTATTATTACTAATATTATATTAATAATAATAGTCATAATCATAATTATAGGAATATGTAATTATAATTACAAATACCAAAAATTTTTCTCTCAGTTTGTGAAGGAACAATGGTGACTTTATACATATAGAAGTAATTAAAAATAACTTCAATTGAGTAATATTTTACATTATGAATTTAACAGTGCATAATCATATGATATACTCGACAATAATGAATTCAGGCTCTTTCTAGTCCATAAAATTTCAATGTATTATTTTTTCTATTTTGATTTTATTGTCTATTTTTTATGAGCAATATTTTTTATTGTCAAATAAATGACAGTCGAGATTTATGTCAGTCCGAGTTTTGAGAGGGTGTTTACAGCGATATTTCGCTATCACACCCTCACACGTTGAGAAGATGTAGCCTTCTGATCCACCCTCGTAACTTGACGATGTAAAAAAAAAAGAAGGAAACAGTATAGAGAATAAGGCATTTTTTATGCTTTGCCTAATATGTATATGTGAAGCTTTAGTAGGACGAGCGGGAGAAAAAAAAATATTATCCCGACATCGTCATGTCAACGACGAGACGCGCTTTCAGTAGTGAAGGAGGATCACGTCGTAAGTTACAAATGCACGACTGCCAACTGGAATCGCGTTTCGCTTTATGATCAAAGCGCGAAGTAAATAGTACGGATTCCCCAAACGAAAACGATCTCCATCGTCGTTCAATCGGTAGAACTTCAAGATATTTGCTGCAACTGAATCGACGCGCAAATAATCCGATTTGTATTTTGAATTGATTTTTATATTCCCGTTTGATTCCGCAAAAAAATTGTCCTAGAAAATATTGGCTTAATTGATACACGGAAAGAACGATTTTGCTGTATCTAGAAAATTTAGATATAGATGTGAAAATAATTTTGTTGAAAACCATCAAAATAATGAGGAGGAAAATTGGATCAAATCCAATGAGCAATATTGCAAAAAATTTTGACATTCTAGCAATTAACTTGAGCATTTTACAAAATTATTTTAATAGTCAATAAAATTGTTTTCCGATCTATATTTAACTAAATTTTTAAATGTTTCAGCAAAATCAATCTTCTTATATCTAACTTTATATCTGATAAATTATAAGTACGAGAAGCATATACTTAAGGCTTTACAAAAATTGTTTCTACATGCTTGTTAATTGCTAAAAATAATTGCTAATATTTATTATAATATATATTTTATAAATCCTTTTTAATCTAAAATTTCAAATAATTTTAATAATAGAACATATACATTAAGAGAAAAATGTAATAAATTTTAATAAATAAGTGATAGTACATAATATTTGTTTACGAAAAATAAATATTGCTATAAATAAAAGTAATAATAATTAAATCAAATTAATAGTTTTTGTATCAAATAAACATTTAATAAACATTCAACTGGCACCATTCAAATATTCATTAAAATTTAGCACATTTTTTCTCAGAGTATTAAGTAATGAATTCTAGAATATTTAAATGAATATTTGGTTTTATCTGCCTTTTGGCCGAAAAATTTTCCGATATCTTGCTCAAGCATTATATTTATAGCGACATACCGATCGCTCTAGTTTCGGCGGCGAGGCAATTGTCTCACGATCTGTGTCCATGTGCACGATCAGACCGAAAGATATCTCCCTGAGGACGTTTACATCGGAAAGCGACAAGCATCGCCGGTGACGGTGTTACTTCGGCGGTTACGTCACCGCGAGACAGGTGGATGGATAGTTAAAGCCGCAAGAGCAACGAGTCTGGTACAGACGAGAAATACGTTGTGAAATGAGGGAGAGAGAGAGACTAAATGGAGTGTCAGGGGAGGATCCGTCGCATAGAGAAATATATGTAGGAAGAAGGGAAGCAAAGACGGAGAGCGAGATATCGGTTATTCCCAGGTGCGTTCGTGTCGGATCTCACCGGCGACGTGAGCGTCGGAATTCAGGAAGAGTCGGGACAGACGACGACTACGACGAGAGGTTTGGTATCGAATTTGCGTCGTATTTACCCGAGGAAGGCGTCCCGACGCCTTCTTCCGGCGCCTTCGACCTGCGGAAACTCGGGAAGGGTCCACACATTCTCCGCTCGGCGACAATCCGTTTCGCCAGACAGCCGCTGGGAAATCGTTGGGATAGCCGCCATTTATTATCAGTGCTTGCACCCGTGCACGCAGACGTTTTATTGTGAACGATTAGAAGGAAATTAGATTAATTCTCCGTAATACAAGCTGTTTTATAATTTATAATTATTTGCGATAATTTAAACTATGCGAAAATAATTATTAATTTATCTGTAGTGTTGGATGATGATTTTCATTAGTGAATAAAAAATATTTTTACTCTGTTAGTTTTTGTTCAGATAATAAATAAATTTTTAGTTAACGTTAATATAATTTAGATATATAAATTCGATACAAAATCGGAATCTCTGTCGTCATAAAAATCATTGTAATATTAATTATCTTATAGATGTTTCTTATCTATATTATATTCTATATCTATATTAATTATCTTATAGATCTTATAGATTATTAATTATCTCATAGATGTTACATGAAAATAGATTTTGCTGAAGTCTCTGAAAATTTAGTTATAAGATATATGTCTGAAATAATTTTGTTGGATTATAAAATAATTATGTAGAAATCTCAAGCAATGCTGCAAAAGATTTTGATATTCTAACAACAAGTTTAAATTCTTACATAATTATTTTGATGATCTAACAAAATTATTTTCAGATTTATATTTAGTTAATTGTTTACATGCTTCAAAATCGTTCTTTCTATCATGAAAAGAATAAAAAAACAACTGTATTTGACTTTTGGTACAATGCAATTTTCTTCAAATCAAAAATATGTATATTTTTGATAATTACTGAAATGCATGTTATCTGACGCGAATAGGTAATTGATAACTGCTTGCAATAAAGCGATTGTGCTATTAAAATTTTCCTCGCAAGATGTCTTGCTTTTGATTTCTTACATAGGTCCATTCCTTGTCGATGTCAGCTCTTGTCGTTGTACATCACGGTTGGCCCTGAATTTAAAGTTACGCCACTGGCCGCCCGGATAAGGGTAGTGGTCGACGGCGCAGGTGGATGAGGGAAGGAAAGTTGGGTAGGTGGACGGGAAGAGAGCAGGAGGTAACGGCTGGAAAGAGAGGTAATGAGAGAGAGAATCCGAGAGGGGTAAAGTGACAGGAAAGGGGTGGGTCGTTCGAGAGGGCAAGGCGAAACCGTGAACCATCGACCCGAGAGATAGGACGAGCTCTCTTGGACTCGTTATACACACTCTCTCTAGCTCTCTTGTAGCAGGATGCATCTCCGTGCAGTTGCAAGGGAGGGATGCAAGTGAGAGTCAGACGAAGACGGAAGGGTCACGTTCACCGCAGGGGCGCAGCCTGTCACGGCGAGTGTGCCGCGGTACCGCCCCCGCGATGGTCGCTGAATCACCTGCAGTTGCAGCGATGCATGATGTGCATACGATACTGGATGTCCCATAAACGGTGAACGTGAATCCTGTTTAAAATCTAAAATTCGAAATGCTCCCACAAATGCTGCGTATTGTCTATCAGCGTACCGGAATTTCGGATGAACACAATGTGAATACATTGTACCGTAAATTATTAGAATTTATTAGCTTATACATATACATATATATTGAACATATATCGAATAGTTTATATCATTGACCTATTTTTGTCTTTTACAAGGCATAATAATATAATTCACTTAATATTGTACAATAATATAAATTAGAAATTTTTTTTCTGTTTTTTCTCCTTCTCTTTCTCTCTCTCTCTCTCTCTCTCTCTCTCTCTCTCTCTCTCTCTCTCTCTCTTTCTCATCTTATTCTATTTTATAATATATTTATTTACAGCATCAAAAATTGACCAAGTTTGGAACAATTATAAATGAAATTTAGACCGGTAATAATATAATAAATCAAAAGATAATAATAAAAAAAAGATTCCTTGTAGATTAAAACAAATATTAGAGCTTGATAATGTGTATATGTTAATGAATTAAGTTTGAAAATCGCATATTATCACTTGAGTCGCAAAAATTATTTTTTTAATAACTCTTTTTTCAACATACTTGTGTTCTAAAAAACTTAAAGACAAAGCTTTTTACTTGGGAATTAAGTTGCTTGTGTTCTCGGTAGTGTCATCAAATGGAAGAGTCTTGTAAAAGACTCAAGCAGATTCGCGTTATACGTTAATGGGTGAAATAATGACAGAGCGACGGTGAGGGTCGCTCTCAGTTTTAGAAATCCCATGGGTAGTGGCCGTGCGCGGCAGTTTCTAGCGAGTTCCGTAATGAAAGATTCAACGGACGAGAAGAGCGCACAGAAGCTCAGACACTGGAAGCGATATATCGCTGTAGCCTCGAGTTTCGTCCAATTTGCGATTTTCGAGGTGAGTGGCGGGATGCGACTCAAAGAGTCGCTGAAGTGACGTGGACAGAGAATATAGAAGGGATAAGAGGAAGAGGAAGACGGTGAAATTGCGGGGAGGAAAGTGGAGAGAAACTGTTTTTCGTATTTTATCAAAAGCTTCGTTCATTTTTCAAGGCTCTGTGAGAGCGGCAGTGGCCGCGGGCATCGTAGTATATTGCTCTCAGCAGTGGCGGTATGAATATTAAATAATGGAGGCGAAGCTCGTCGAGGCAAGCAAGGAGCAAAATAAGAAAAACGGAAGAAAGGCTTAAATAGAAAGAATAGCGATGGTGACATCGTCTCTTATTGCAATAGAAAAAAGTTTCAAAGTCTCTTTCAAAATCATATTAGCTTTGATTCTTTCAAGATCGATAGCTTCGAAATGATAAAATAGATATTTTATCTTAAGATACAGATTTCATTAAAATGCAGGAAAAACGAACAACAACGGCAATTCCAATTAATTTGGATATGAGTTTTTAATTCATAATATAATTAATTCTAATAAAAAGGAGGGCATATTTCCAGGCATCTATTTTATGCAATCTATTTTGTAATATAATCATTGCAGAATACATTCAGTAAGAGAAAATAATAAAGTTTTGACTATTATAAATTAACAACTCTAAAATTTAAGTACTTGCAACTAGTTTTACAAAGTAATAAGAACTAAAGTAATATTGAATATTATATTTTTACAGTATTCAGTATTCTTATACAGTATATATTGTGATATAATTATTCTAATTAAAAAAGGAGATATTTCTAGAAACTTCTTTTATCCGTATACCAGTTTAAAGAGCTCATTGTAAACGCGTACTCATCTCACGAACGAGACTCAAAGATTATTAAAATATTTTTTTTATAAAAAATATTAAGAATCTTTATTTTAGACCGCATATGTGAGAAACACAATCAATATTAGAAAAATGCCTATTACAAAGTAGGATCTTCATTTTTTAAATCAATACTAGAAAAATTACGGTCAAAGCTGGATCTTCATTACTTTAAATAATTCAATCTTGAATTACTAATATACATTATATTATTTGCACATATATCATATTGTATCTAGTCTTTTTAGAACTGCGCGCCGAATGCCGAATTATTTTAAAGATTGAATTATTTAAAGTAACGAAGATCCAGCTTCGACCGTAATTTTTCTAGTATTGATTTTTTTTTATGAATAAAAAAAGAATGCAATTTTGCCACGCTTTTATATATTTCATAAGTCATTTTTCGATCTACAATCTGAAATAGTACGAAAATGTGTGGCACGCGTTGTTCGAAGAACATAAAACTCGTATCTTTTCGATGAACGAACTAACTTTCCTTGCTTCTCCTTCTTCCAAGAGAGGAGATGATAAGAGAAAGAGGAAGAGAAAGGGAGGTAAGAGTTAATGGATATCGAGCGACTCTATCTTCCTCGATTGTAGCTTCTTCTCCAGCTTCTTTCTAGGCTGTCAAAGGACGACGCGGCGAGAGAACTGATAGACTGATTCATCCCCATCGCTGATAATGATAGTAGTACGTACGAATCGCGATAAGGAGCTCATTCTCACGCGATGTCGAGCATCACGACGCGTGTGATAATATTAGTTTTCAATGTCACCGTATTTGCACATAGCAATCGGTGTCGTGAATTTCAATTCTCAAAGAACAATCAGTATAATTTTGGAGCAGACCGAAAAAAATATCGTTATTTGCAGAAACATGAGAACTTTTATTTGCGAGCGGCGAAACATTGATTTTCAAGGTATTGATATCACGAGATACACGTTCTATATATAAATATATATAGAATATATATATAGAGAAATATATATAGAATATATTTCATAGGAAAAAATACAGTTATCATAGGAAAAAATCTAGCTTTTTGTAATAAAATTTCGTTTTTAACTATTTTATTTGTATTTAGTTTTTTCTTATTTAATGACAGAGCACAAACAATAATTTTAATGCATAACGTACGATATTATATGAAAACCAACCTTCATTTTTATAAAAATATCAAGTATCATATTTTTCCGAAATACTGAACAAATATATTCTAATATATAGAATGAAATTCATGTAACGCGGTATTATAAAATACCGCATTACTTAGCAGTTCTGAATTTAATTTGTTATTTCTCAGTCTGTGATTCATGTACGTGGACATTTAAAGATATGAGGATGTACGAGAGGATGAATTCTGAGCTAATCCCGAAGGCATATTTACTTTTGAGATATAATGGATTATGAAGGACACACGTTTACAACACGACTACGACTTTTGTTTTACATTACATTACAGTACAGATTATTTTAAAGTTATAAATATTACCAAGTGTGCATATGAAACTCGGTGCATTCTCAAATAAATAGTTGTAATTGTTATTGCATTTAAAAAATAAATACTTGTAATCGTTATGTGCATTTGGGCGAGAATAGTCCAATTTGAAATTTATATATGCTCTTAAATTCAAAGGAACAGTGTACAGGATCTCGGTAGGCAATGCTTCAACGTTATTTCCATGGATAATAGGATCCTTAAAGGGTCCTCTTTCAACGCTGTTCCAGACACCTGCGAGTTTCTCTAAATGACATTAAAGCGCACCGCGAATTTCAATTTCGCTGTAGGAAAATCGCTCTAATCAGTTTCCCGAGAGAATCGATAACTTCTAACATCAATTTCCCCCGTAACTCCATCGAGATCTTAATAATGTCACTTAATCATCCTTTCGCGTTTCTCTCTCTCTCTCTCTCTCTCTCTCTCTCCCCCCTTTTCTCAATCCGCTTATAATTAATCCAAATAAATGCAGATATTTGAAATAATTTCAAGATTTTCTTGACGCTATAATTTAAAACGTTTACTGTGACATCAAGCATATTGAGATTTAAAAGTGAAAACTCAAAACCTGTGAAAAGTCAAAACTTAGTTTCAAATTTTGCATAAGATAAATTCACTGTCTATTAAATTTAGAGTATCTTCACTGAGAGAAAAATTTAAGATTATAATTATATAATTATCATGATTATTATTGCATATATTAGTAATAATAATTATAATGTAAATATATGTATAATTTTACTAACATATCTGTATAATTAACATGCCAAAAAAGATTATAAATTACAGTTTCATGTTATTACATTATAAAAATGCAATTAGTATAACTTAATTATGACTTATAATTATTTTTAGGCCATATACATTATAGTTAAATTATAATCAATTACTGCAACTATTTTTATAGTAATAATAACTTATAGTAATAATTTCTCTCTCTCTCTCTCTCTCTCTCTCTCTCTCTCTCTCTCTCTCTCTCTCTCTTAGTATTTATAGTAATTTTAATTTATAATCATTTTTTATGCCCATTATTTATATTTGTTCATAAAACTGTATATATATTATATGTAGTTAGTAATAATAGCTCTATATATATAGTTATTATTACTAACTACTTATAGTAGTAGGTAATAATCAGAATTATGGTAATTATATATTGATATAGTCAAATATCAGAAACTTTTTTCTCAGTAGTATGTATTGTCATTTTGAAATCGTATATAATTCTTTCAACATAGGTATTGCAATCGTTCTTTTTAGTAGATATCTTTGTGTCACACCGGCGTAAATATTTAACCGGCAATAAGCTGATCGGCTGCTGGTATTTCCAATCCTCGATTAAACGTGCGCAGATAGATGACACGTCCATTCACCGACGCGTTTAAAGTATCCCTACGGCGTTAGCGCATGCTGTACAACTAAACGTATGTAAACACGTTTATCCTGGAATAATTCAGCAGTTAACGGCGTAACACTCGATGTGCGCGTGGGCTAATTTTGCCACTAAAGGGAGTTACTAAATATAGCATGTGTACATATTAAATCTACATCGCTATGCCGCTCTCGAGTCATCAATGACACTGCGGTGAAGTCTACAAATGAAAAGTAAGTTAATTAGCATCATGTGTTAATACGGAACTATCGTTTGCATAAAAATTTGCATGTTTTATAATTATTTAAATTTGCATAGCGCGGCTCGTGCTACTACTCTATCACTGTTCTAGAAATGTTGAACAAGTTATGAACGCGTAAAAATAACTGATAACTAAACGTTCGAGCACGTTACAGCGTTCCAATGTTCCAGCGCCGATGCTTTTAATTCCGCATGCGTATCTACGTTTTCCTTGCAACTCGCTTGATATCACGGTCGAACGATGCCGTTATAGGTATAATAGATTCATTGCCATGCAAATTTGCCCGCATTATGGATGTTACATCTTAACTACGTTCGCTTGCGTACGATCGAGGAAAATTTTATTCGTTCGTGATCGAGACTGGAGTTTAAATCAGCGCTTTTAACAAAATACAATGATCGTGTGATTTGTTTTATTATCACTTTACATTTTATTAATTTCTTTAAAAATTTAAGTTAAATAATAAACAATTTCAAAAAGCTATGCAAAGAAATAATGAAAAAAATAATAATATATTTTAAGATTATAATCCAAACTGAGAGAAAAGTGTTTAATATTTAAGGTTACATAAAATTGCATGGTAAAATAAAATCAGAATCTATTTTTATAGCTATTCCAATGTTAGTAATAGTATAATAATTACACTTGTAATTCTACCAAACAAATATATAGTTAGTATCGAGAAAAATGACTATAATTATAATAATTGCAACTATTTATTGTTTTAGTGCATGATCAGTAGGTGCCTTGAAAGAACACTTTGTTAAAATATCTAAAAATTTAGCTAGATATAGACCGACAGATCTAAAAATAATTTCGTTAGATCGAAATAATTCTGTAGAACGCTCAAGCTGATTACTTGAATACTCAAAATATTTTACAGCAGGCTCATCTTGAGCCTGCTTGAGTATCCTACAGAATTATTTTAATGATCGAATAAAGTTATTTTCAGATTTGTATCTCTAGCTAAATTTTCTCTTACTTTCGAAATATTTTAACTTAAAAATTATTCTATCCCTTTAAAAATATCTTCTATTTCTTTTTTGTTTGTCTTATAAATCGCACTTTAGTCTATCTATTGAGGAACATGTCATCGAGCACGCAGGATGTGCGTACACGCATCTTTTGTTGTATCGATGAAAAGCAATCTCAATGAACGAAAGTAAACGATCGGTCCACTCGTAGTGCCAACTGGCGCGCGCATTTAAAGACGCGAAGGGTTTAAAGGGGAGCCAAATGATTCGTCACCGAGGGGGAGGGGGGACGAATTTCGGCTCAATGAGGTCTTTGACGGTATCGAAAGATGTCGAGAATGTTCTAGCCATGTATGAAATTGCTTCGTGAGCTTTAATTTATGATCTCGGCCGTGTATAAATCGCAACGTATACATTCAAAATTCAAACCGTCGTCGTCGGTTTTTGTTTGCGCGATGTGAAAAACTGTCGGCTCTTTGTTTGCAGCTCAATTCGCTTGGGCTCGAATTATTTTTCGAGATTTTGCAGAAATTTGTATTGTGAGATAAGCTTGCATAAAAAAATATAATGCATTTTGAAGATTGATTTTTAATAACATCGTAAAAGCGCGTTTATTAATGACATTGTAAAATGTCGATTACGATATTGTAGACTTTTTTAGAAAATAAATAAAAATACGACATGTTGTAAGAGTTGGCCGGATATAAATAAAAAGACTTTTTATTCTTATATATATATATAATAAATATAAACCAAATTTACAAAATATTAATTTAAGAAAAAATAATTTATTTATAGAAGAAATATATATATATATATATACACAAAATAATATAAGTATTATAATTTACAATATAAAATAATATATATAAAATTTAAAAGAGTAGTTGTTTTTTTAATATTTAATTATTACAAATAATTTATAAAAAATTGCACAACAGAATGAGATAATATCGATCTCATAAATCGAACGAAAACATGTATTTGTCCATCTATTTTAAGTTGCCACAAGTTTGTTACGGATGTTAAATAAAAGGTATTCAAACGTGATCCCAAAAGTTTGATCGTGATAAAGCTGCGACTGATCGCTTTCAATGATTTCGTTCTGCAAGTTGCGATCCTCTAACTCGTTTCTTCCTTCGCGTTTTCACAGTAATCCACGAGCGCTTATTCGTAGAGAATCGAATGTTGAAAGACGAGTTATTAAATTTGCGTTGTCGACCATCACCGGTGATTATTTCCGAGCTCAGAGCTCTTCTCGTGTTTGTGAGTGTCATCCAGCAAACGATCAAGCGGAGGAACGGCAGGGAGTGGGGTAATAAAGAAAACTGGTGGCGTCATGTCGTACAAGGGAGAGAAGTGAAGGCAGGACGAATAGAAGTAGGAGGGAGACAGCGATTTCATTATGACTCGGGACAAAATCCTCTCAAAGTGAATCTCACGGAAAGAAGAGTAAGAATACCAACTATAGTTCGGGCACAGTCTAAAATAATCCACCGACGACGACAGAGTAATTTCAATTGTAAATGTTCACGTAAAACTTTGGGGCTAAGAAACGACCAACGTTGAATTGCCGCACCGGACTATGCGGCATGATGTATCTTAATCGCTTTTTCACTAGCTCGCGGTAATTCGTACCGAATATGCCGTCTCACAATGTTTCCGACATTCGCACCGCTAAGTAAATTCTCATTTTTTTCCCCTTGATATATTATTTATCGCTTCCTTTTGTCTTCAATTAAATAATGATATTAATAATTTTTTGTCGATAATAATTAATAATACATTTGACTTGCAAGCGAATTATTATGAATTTATATGTAAAAAATGTTATAATACATATAAATTATAAGGTACATGAGCCGAATAAGACTCAGGCAGTAAATAAGACTCACTTTTAAATTTATTACTTTAAAATCGCTTTACGCTTGTGGTATATCCTTAAAAGATGTGTCATAAGAAATAAATAAAAAAAGATTAAAGAATTAGAATTGTTAGCAACATGTTTGTTTAATATAACAAAAACTTGTGTATGAGATTAGTAGTGAGTCATTTTTATAATAATTCACTGCAAAGTTTATCAATATACAATATTTCATAATTCATATTATCATAATTCATTATAATATTATTGAACTTTCTAACTGTGGAAAATAACTAACAAATCAATTTTTGAAATAAATATAAGTATTTTTTTTAAATTGTATTGTTTGTATTAAATAAAGTCCACTTTTATGTGATTATTATTATAGCTATTATTATTTGTTTGTTATGTGTGGAATTTACGCCAAAAAATAACGATTTTTAATGCTGCTATCTTTTAAGAAATCAAAATTGCATTCAAACGCTAGAAATTTCCAAAGATTAGAAAGTTAATTATAAAAAAAATTAAAGATAATTGTAATATTCGAGAGTAGAGTAAGTCCTAAGAAATTTCCTTTCTATAATTAATAATCGTTTTAAAACTGATTTAGAAAGAAAATGTCTATTTTCTTTATTATTTTTAATTTATTTTTTATTATATTTTGTACTAAACATCATTTCGATATCATGATGAATGACGACTAATAAAAAGAAAATGAAAACAGTATATGTTTTCATATAAATTAAGGTTAAACCCAAGTCTTTGAATGAAATACTTGAAGAACTTATCGGCAGAATGCCAAGTTCGGATTCTATTATTAAAACATAAAGAGATTAAGCTTGAAGAAATAAAAAAACCTAAGAAAAAAATTTTTTTTAATTGAAAATAAATGTAATATTAAATTAAAAGACATAATACATACAAATTATATTTTTTTATGTTTTTTATATTTATATAAATGGAGAATGAAATTTTGAACAATTTTGAGAGAAATATATGTGTTTCAGATTAATATACTTAATACAAATATTTTATTTGATTATAAGACACAATATAAGATATTAATATCACTTGAGGAAATCGAGTAATATCACTGCTTGAAAAGTGTCAAGCAAACGATTATAGTATTTGTGTCCTTTTCAATCTAAGCACCTTTTATTCACGATGCATGCAATCGACAGATTACAAACGGATCATATACATCTGTCACGAATATGTATCATCATTTCCGTCTATATCGGTCACTAAAGCTCTTCTTCGCGCTTCTGGCATTCCAATAACGCATACAAGATCGTGGAACGTAAACGGTAGCTATGAGATTGAAAGCTCTGTTCGATTCTCACCCTGAAAGCCAGGGTGCGTATCGAGTAGTACGAAAGGTAAAGGAAGATGAAAGAGGGAGGAAGAAGAGGGAAGAGGGGGAAGAGAGAAAAATAGAGAAGTACACGAATAGGACGAACGTCATAAGTCGTAGAGAAATTGGAAGGTTCATAGTTAGCAACTTTCGAACTCACTTCTCCCTTTGCTCTTCATCACTTCGTGTTTCGATCTAGACTCATGCGATGCCGATCTCACGGCGATACGAATCAGTTTTCTCGAGTTTATATTCAACGAATAAATTATTCAATCCGGTGCCGGGATTCGAGCCCATTGAGATGCGTAGGCTCGTCACGTTGGCCCATGTTATTCACCTAATCGAAGAACGGCGAAAAAGCTCCACATCTTTTTCAGCCGCGGGCGTTCGCTCGTCGATCGATATAGCCGGCTTGAATTTCGATAGTCATTTTTGTTATCGATGATCAAAATCAAAGTTAAATGAGAAACTACTATGTGTGACATAACTATGTATAACATAACTATGTGTATATGAAAGTTATGTAACATTCTTGTAGCATTCTTTTTTATTGAATAACACTTTTTTATTATTTATTTATACTATTTATTGTTATAATATCTTTATCCTTATAAACTATAATATTTTTATTGTTATATAATTGAAAATACAATGACAAAAGTCTCAATTTTTTTTGTACGAATACTTAAAAATTTTAAATATTCAAATATTCAACGATTTATGCAAGATTTCATTACGATTCAGGGATTAATTATAAATAAATATTTGTTTATCTATAATTGATTTCTGCATCACAACGTAACTTTTCGTAAATCTGTACTTATATTTTAAAAAGTGACATTTTTATTATATTATTTTGTAAGACATTTCCATATATGTATATATTTCTTTCTTTTAGAGCAGTAAAAAATATTACTTCTTATTGAAATAATTTTTTATCCAAATGATAAACTGTTACTAAATTTTTTGTATTGTTTTTAAATTTAGAATAATCTGGAACTCTTTCATTATTTTGAAAAAATATGTGTATTCATCCTAAATATTTCAGTATGAATTTAAATACATATCCAGTAAAAATAAGTTATTTAAATACTTGGTATGAAGAAAGATCGTCGCCGCGAAAATATAGTAAACATATTTTTGATAGAGTAAATCATTAATTTTTATTTCGCTTATGTCAAATCCTTTACAAAGCGTATAATATATACATGACAAGAGAATGTCCATTTTTTAAATGTACTGTTACATTATTTTATATGTCAAAAATAAATTATATTTTTTAAAACAATTTTACGGAATGCAAAAGATTAATAGCGAGCGTCTAGAACGTGGAAAAATATCAACTTCGGATTGAATAGCGGTGCAGTGGAAAATTCACACACTGTTGCAGGCATGCCTTTCCGGTGTTTCCGAGTGAGAAATAATTAGCAGGTTTCATCACCCAGCACGTATGTCCGCTCGCACGTTTCAGCGACCGCGCTTTGAATATGTCACCTCGGAAGCGAATATCGCGCGTTTATTGCAGCGCCGAAAAGTATGATCATGTTAAAAGCGCAGTTAAAGTAGTAGGAATATAGCTGCACGAATTTCCGAAATGCTGAAATTATATTGACGTTAACAGTTAATTTCACCTTTTAGAAAAGTTACGGTTGGCTAGATGAGATGATAGTGATCAATGAGTTTCCTATATAATTAGGTTCAATAAAACTTGAACTTTTAAAGTAAAAAAATAAAACTTAAAGAAACAAAATTTCTAGCTTTAATATTAAGAAAATTGTTCTCAACTAAATGAAAATTGTTTTTAACAGAGAAGTTTCTTTTTTTATTGAACTTTTTAATTGATCTTTTTAAATTTCCGACTTATTATTAAAATAACTGTTGCATTTTGAAAATATTGATATTAAAGATTGATGTTTACATTTCCTTTATCCAAACTTTTGACTTTCAGAATTTCACTTTCTATACTTTAACATAGCTCATCCAGTACTTTCTACGTTCTTAATTGCTATGTTAAGTTTTCGACTCGGCTGTCAAAGTTTCTGTTGCAGATATCGAGTATTTTGTATCACATTATTAAGAGTTATATTATTCCATGTGTTTATTAAAGAGAATTGAATAATGCAAAGTTGGTCAACTGGTTTTTTAATTTTGCTTTAATTAATTAAACTTTAATTTATAATTTTTAAAAAGTTCCTATTAATTTGATGTACTACTGTATTTATTTATTTTATTAGACTCGTCGCGTATAGAGAGAGAAGTATTCAAATATTCGTCAAATTGTAGAATATAAAGTATAAAGATTAAATTAAAATTGCATAAGTGCCAACTGCAACAATAGCTACAGATTAGTATTATAATCTCTTCGATACATTATTTCGCTACTCTCTAAAATATTTAAGATGAATTTTACACTGAAGAGTGAAATCTTACTTTTAAGGATTGAAAATTGATTGAAAATTCTTTCAAGCTTGGCTCAATTTTCACTCTTTAGAGTGAGATTCCACTCCAAAGAATTTAGAGAACTTATGCTCATAGGATGCTTTTAATTAACTGATACTCTTTTAGCACGTAATTAGAATACTTTTTATCGTATATCCTTTTTTATCCTCTTCTTCTCCACAAAATTTATTTCTGCGTAGGGCACTTCCTCGCAGTACCGTCACTGAACAGTAATCGCATATGTAAGACTAATTCCTCTACTATAGGTTGCTGTACTTATGTCACACATTTATATATCTAGGATACCTAAAGATCTTAAAGATACGTTGAGAATGTCAATTCCTCAGCTTTGATAATGAGCTCTGATGATAATCAATCGAATAAGTGAGACGATATTTTTAAAATATCAGAATTGTTTTCTGGAGATTAAGGATTTTAAGTAAGTTTTAATACTTCTATTATTATCTACAAAATGG
Organism: Atta colombica; assembly: GCF_001594045.1. Classification (NCBI taxonomy): domain Eukaryota; kingdom Metazoa; phylum Arthropoda; class Insecta; order Hymenoptera; family Formicidae; genus Atta; species Atta colombica. The sequence continues at coordinate 1,717,865 of NW_017259206.1, forward strand.
AATACAATTAATACATGTACGCGCGGAACCTAAAATGGGCGAAGTTTTTGAAAATATTTACCTAATCAGAAAATGTGATTAATATTGATATGGCGCAAGAAGATCAGGAGTGAGAAGGATAAAGAAAAGGATGTTACCTGATATAGAAAGGAGAGGAGTCTTATTAAGGGTGGCTCTTCCATCCTCCTTAGCGCTTAAATTTCAGAACGTCGTTCGAAACACGGGCGACATCGTTAAAGCACGGCAGTCGAGATTAAAGGCTTTCCCGGATTCGAGAGATTTCAAGTCCAGGATTGTCCGCAATTAGTGCGGAACGAGGGGGTAAAACGGTGGCGGTAGCAGCAGCGGTGGCGACAACGACGGTAGCGAGCTCCTTTAGGAAACTATATAAAGCTTCGCTGCGCGGAGGTGAAAGAAAGCAGGAACGTTAACGAGAAGAATCTCAAGATGCGTTGCGATCGTTATCGGCTCTTCTTCTTTTCTACAGGCCCTCAGCTGTCTGAAAGATGATTGCATTCGCCGCCAGACAAACGTACAGCAGGAAGACGTCGAGAAGTTCGTAATTGATAGTTCTTCCTTGTACATGTCTCGAGTTTATCGTCTTTATGTATCATTAAGGGAGTTATTAAAGAGACGGACGGTACAGTTGACTTTCGCGATTAATTAACGTCCTTAAGCGAGATAAATGAAAGCGCGGAGATTGGAGCTTTTTATACACTCTCATGGCAGCACGATTTTTCGTTGACCTAAATAATTTCGAGTACGCTCGCGAGTATGGCTGACGAACGAGCTAATTTAATGATCAATATTACAACGCGAATAATTTTGATGCAAAATATGTTTTTCTTTTCCGTATTGCGATATTACAATAAGGCAAAGTTTCAGTTTACGTAATACATTGATTTTAATGTATAAACAACGTAATGGTAAATGTACATTGATGAGAATTATTCGCGCATTTAGCTTTTTGAATATTCATACATTTCATATTTTTCGAATGGCAGAATCAAATGGCTATACATATACTTAAAAACAAAATTTTTTTACCATTATTATTATATCTATCACTTTTTCACGTTTAAGGTTCCTAATTAGTCGCCGCGGCCATATTGAATTGTAATGTCATAAGCGGGAATGACACGTTAAAATTTCTTGTTATTTTTAAATGAAGAGAATTTGGATAAAATTAAATAATAAGATAATTTAAATTAAATATTTGTAAAAATGAATCGAAGTTTTCTTTACCTCCCATCCTTCTTCCCAACAGTCAGCAAATATAAATAAACTAAAAATAGATAAAGTGAAAATAGATTTAAAAGTCTATATGTGTATTTTCATTTCATGTCTTTATGACTATATTTACTGACTGTCGGAGGGAGGGAAAGTAAGGAAAGCATCGGCCTATTTTTATAAGTGTTTTAAAGCAATCTTATTATTTTGTTTTATTCAAATTCTCTCTCTCTCTCTCTCTCTCTCTCTCTCTCTGTCTCTCTTTATTTACAAAAAATTTCAATATGATATTCTCACTTATAACGTCACATATACAATATGGTCACAACCAATCAGGAGCTTTACTTTAAATGAACATGCATTGTAATTTCTTTGAATATCCTAGTTGTATCTCATTATTCATTCTTCATTCGAAAACAGAAGACATGGATTTAGAAAACATAAGAAAATGTAGAAGAGAGAATTTAGAAAGAAACTTTTACAAAGAAAGCATTATTCATTGAATTAGTATTGTTCTAAATAGAACTTTTCTCCCTGTATAATATCTTCCCGTCATCTAAATCGCGTATCTAATTACAGTCTCGTAGGTACCTCATAAAATTTGAGTAGATCCGAGTTTCGTTAAGGTTTCTTTACGCAGGACGAACTTGTTAGTGTGCAGCTTCGCGGAATTAGATTTCCGTAAGCGTTGGTGTGCTTGCGTGCGCCCGCGCCCTGTTCTATCTTGTTTCCAACGAAACTTTTCGAAGCACATCGCAACTATAGACATGGGAGAGAACACGCGCGCACGTCGTGTCACACGCGCGTTTACACGCGCAGGAAGTTGGACGGTTGCGCTGAAATTGTTTCCACGGGAAAATAGTATGGACGTGCGGTAACCGGCGTCGCGATAACGCGTACGGATGTTCCGCCGCGACGCGAAACTTTCGCACGAGCAAATTTACACTTCGATCGCTTCAATTACACGCTGCGACGTCGCAGCTGTGATATCACGTTATGAACAATCGTTTTTATTATAACGCAGCCTCTCTTTCAGACATCTAGAACATTTTAATATAACGTACTATGTGAGTAGCGAAAAGTAAAACGAGAGATCACGCTCACTATAAGCTCTATCGATTGATGTACATAAAAAGAACAATTTTGCTGAAGTATTAAAAAATTTAAGTAGATACAAATCTAAAAATAATTTTGTTGGATCATTAAAATATATAAATATCTAAAAATTTAGGTAGTTTCTGATCTAAAAATAATTTTATTAGATCATCAAAGTAATTATGTAGGAAATTTAAGCATGATGAATAATGCTGCAAAATATTTGACATTATAGTAATTAGCTGAGGGTTCTACATTGTGTATCTAATTATTTTAATAATTCCAATAGATAAAATTATTTTCAGATCAGTATCCAGCTAAATTTTTAGATTCTTTAGCAAAATGGTTCTTTTTATGTAATGGTTCTTTTTAAATATCGAATTTTACGTTATTTATTGTATTCGAAATGCGATGATTCCAAAAATACATGCAAATCTGCGGACAGTATATGGACGAAATTTACGATACTTACGGTACACCACTATTCAGGAGTCACGTGTACGGCAAATCGTAAAGTCAAAATGAAAATTTGGTTCGCACTAAGCTCGGAACTCCGATGTTTATGGTCGCGATATGAGCTACTTGGAAATTGTTTTTTTTTTCTTTTTCTAATAAAACGACGCGACATCTTGTCGTAATGGCAGCGGAGCATTTTCATCACAAAATTTCGTTCTTAAAATATTTATTTAGCGACGACTTCGCCATATTTATTAATAAATATGCACAGGTTGCATGGAAAAGCTCACATTTTCAAAATAAGTGGAGATATTGTCGGAACGATCAAACTATCACGCGATATCAATGCACATTTCCGATCAAGTATAATAGAGCGAGGAACGAGCTCCTCGGCGTTATCATGAAAAGAGTAAAATCCCTGGATCAGTATGCACATAATATAATCCGACATTCTGTAGAAATGAAAAAGTTCAAACAGACGGTCGTTTAAATTCACTTTTTCCTTTGAGCGTCGATTGCACTAGTAACAGTACTTTTATTTAACTAAACCTTCATTTCCTGTCTATAAAACTATATAAGACTCTAAAGAAAAAGTGAAATAAGAAATCTATTAATTTGAATTTAATTTGAACCAATAACGCGCAAATATCAGTCTATCAAATCCTTTTTACTCAATGCTTATGCCATTGTTGGCTTTCTATTTTATTCACTACAGAGGAATCGATCCGTAATGAAAAACTTGCGATAATAAAAAAAGACATTAAAAGGAATTACCTGCGAAGATTAGGCAGCGGGCCAGCATCCTTCGATTTTGTGATCGAATCCCACGCTCGACCGAGCTCGATGCCTAGTCTCTAAAGAGGAATGCACGTCCGTTTCAGCGTCACCCTCGTAAAAAGCGATCCTCGTGATCTATCGCGCTGCCGTCGAATCGTTACCGGATCGTCACCGCCGCCGTCGTCGTTCTCGTCGTCCTCGCCGTCGTCGGCGACGTGCACGATCCGCGGCGCAGGGACCCGGTGGCGATGGTGGTCGGCGACGAGAACGAGCGGCGTGTCGTCGCGGTGTCGACAGCGATGCTGCTGCGAGTGCACGCGGTGCATACGCGGCGCGCGGCCGATCTAAAAGCCGGCGATGGTTTAGATATCGCGCGGCGGGTTGCGACGGGGGTGGCGGCAGAGGACCGGGACAACGGGATGAGGGGGAGGTGAGGAGGACACAGATAAGTATACCCGAGAGCGGAAGAGGTCCGGCGGAAAATGCGACGCGCGTCTACTACCCTCGCGATGAGAGTCTTTGGCCTCCGGCACCGCCGGCCACGACTGATCGCGCCGGGTAATCCCCCGCGAGTGCCGAAGCGCATGCGTGCCACCCTTTCTCTCTCTACATCCTCTTCCCCTTCGTCGAACGCGGGGTGGTTGCCCCTCTTCATGGAGTTTCTCTCGCGCGAGCGCTGGCTTCCGCCGAGAGGGTGTTGGTGGAAAGGGGGACGGAGAGAGGGGGAGGGAGAGGATAGTGGGTGGTAGGTAGTTGGTGCCGTTGGTGGTACAGGTGCTAGGACGCGGAGAGAAGAGAGAACGCACTCTCGCACACGCATGATGAGATAGCGCTCTCAAATAGCAGACGTGATTTAACCATTTACCGGCGCTGGTGCTTAGGAAATATTAAACGGTAAAAGCAGTGCATCATTTTTTATTGCTGCAGGTAGCACCAGGAATGGATATTTGTCTATAGCACTTAAATATCACAGTAGAGATAGTTATCTCTGATTAATTTATTAAATCACAACCAGTAGAAAAAAACGATAATAATAAAAAGAATTTATTATCTTTGATTTATTAAATTTCCTTCCATCTATACGATAGCTTCTATATTTTACTTCCTTTCTCTGGGACCCATTCACTCCCTCGGGCTGATTTCCGAGAGGGTTGACAGGTAGATAGATAGTACAGGTATTACGAAGAAAACGGAAAGCAATACGCATTCGTAGATACGGAGCTCATCGCTTCGAGGAGATAACTTTCTCCAAGAGATTTAACCGTTCATTGGAATGGCACTTCGTGCAGTATAAAGAACGTTACTAAAAGATAGCGGTAATTTTCTTGTTGCAAATAACTCTCGGACCTGTTACATCAACAGCAATTGCCCGTCTTATCTCTGATTACCTGTCATTTTCTAGATTCCATGACTAATCTATTTGTAGTGCAATGGATGCTATTATACTGCTACACAGCGTACTTAGTTCTACTAATAAACTAAAAGCACACGTCAGAAAATGTGATAAGAGATTAAGACACGATGAAAAGAGATTAAAACACTTTTTTATGCAGAAAAAATAAACTTTATGCATTACAAGTTTTGTTTTCAGAATATTTTTAAAAAATTGCATTGGGAAAAAAGTGGTTGATATTTCTAATTATAATTGCACGGTTAAATAAATTTGGTTAGGAGCACCATTTTATAATTATTACTGCTATAATGTTAGTAATAATAATTATATTTAATTCTATATACCAAAAGAATATATGGTCGACTCCGAAAACCATTATAAATTATAGTGGTCCTCATGCTTTTCTCTCATGTAATAACCATGAAAAACATTCATGTTGAAAACGAGTAAAGTATTTTTGTAATACACGGCACAGTCAGCTACAATTATTACGTGTTAAATACTATTGTGTTACAAATCGAAGCATGTCAGAAAGAATGGACGTAAGATCAATTTTAAAATTGCAACACAAAATGCAACAACAAACCATTGAAAATTTTTGTTTTACACTATTTTTGCTTCACTAGAACTTAATTTTATATTTTCTTTACATACTCGATTATTATCTTCATGTCTAGATCAACTTCTGTAAATAGAATTTATGTTTCTAGAAAAATCAATATAATATGACATAGATTGGAATAAAAATTTGTAACGCTCTCTCTCTCTCTCTCTCTCTCTCTCTCTCTCTCTCTCTCTCTCTCTATTT
>NW_017259206.1:1723723-1727356 GCF_001594045.1 Atta colombica
AAAAAAGGATTTTAAAGCTTAAAATTGTTACTTTCGAAAAGTCGCTATGTTTTTTGAAAATTTAATTTTTATATATAAAAAACCTACGAGCTAGATAAAATGGGAAATTTTCTTCTCACTTTGTAATTCATGTGTCCAAAAAACTTTCGAAAATTTTCATCTTTCTAACGTAAAAATATAAAACTTAAAGTATTTTTTCCTATAAAATTGTTTTTTTTTAAATGTTTCTAAAATTTGTTATTATTGAGTTATCATGGATTAAATAAAAGAAGCATTTTGAATTGATAGTTTATAACTCATAACCTTTATTAAATATTATTGTACCATACTTCAAAAAACATTCTTAAAGCTAAATCTTTATTTCTAAAGCTATATTGAATGGTATAATTGCTAAATTTTTCAAAAATAAGTGAATATGATACAAATGAAGGGCTACGAATCCTTTTATTTCAACTAACAGAAATATTTGTATATATAGAATTCTCTTGAAGAACAATTAAACATGGAGAAATCTCAGAAACAAACCACCAACTGCTTTTGCATTCGTCGCGACGAATCTGTTTACGTAAAGGACGAACGAGACAAAGGATGAAGCGCAGGTGTCATAAAAGACGAACAGGAGTAGCATTCGTATTCCGCGAGCGTGAAGCACGCGCCGAAGTATTACGCTCGGCGGTATTACTCCGCGTGCATAAATTATTCGCGAAACCGCGAGACCTATGCATTTCCGACTGTTGTGCGTTATATTTCCTGCCGGAACAAACGCAAGCCGCGCATCTCGCAACGGCGTGCGTCTGTGAATCGCCACTTTAATTAATTAGCCGTCTATCTCTTTCCGTATAATTTATTATGAAATGTAATTTTTTTTCCTCTTTCTTTCCGAGGCGGCTGCGGCCTCTCGCCACGCTCGGAAAAACGTCAGGGACATTTTTCACGCTCTTTATATTTCTCATGTCATCCCTTCTAATATGCAAATGAATTTTTACTATACTTTACTTCGGGTCCCTATTAACTATTAGTGCTTCGTATTTCTATCTTCATAATTATATTTTTCATCGCAGCTTTTTTCTTTAAATTATTTCAAGCCAAATCTCTTTGACGTTTCCTATACAGCATAAACCATTCTATCAATTTTGCAGTAACATTGAAACGTTTTAGCAATGTTATTGTAAATTTCTGTATTATATATACGTTACGTCTCGCTATATTTCTGTGCTATATTCTCATTTTATACGAATATCAAAAGGAACATTTCGATAGGAACATCTCTTTCAAGGTTTTATGTCACTCGTTCTTCTTCTTGAAAGTGGAACCTCCAATCGATTGCAATGTTTAATTATCCGACTACGCGTTTTATGATTCGGAGAAGTTTTCGTACACGTCTCATGGTGATCGTTGATTGGCGCGAGCATTTATCTACTGTCATGCACATAGAAATGCTTGTGCAATAGAAACTGTCATCGTCGCTGGTGTATAACGTCGCGCGCAATAAAGCTTCGGCGAACGCGAAGGGACACGATCGTGAAGGTGATGAGGGGATGAGACGGCCGAAAGTTTCCGTGTTAAGCGACGAAGTGCTCACAAAGCAGGTTCGAAACATAAAAGATACGTTGTAAAGCTGGAAGCTAGTAAACTAGAGAGACGAGAAGGAAAAGAAAGAAAAATAGCGACTGATGTACTGGTATGAATTGTATTGGTAACTGATATGAATAATTCCAGAGTAAAAGTACAGGAGTGATATTGAAGAAGCGTTTGTTCAAATAATTTTCTCGTCTCGTAGCGTATTTTTTATTTATATATTGTAATTGCGCATTATAACCCATCGCTCACCGTCATTATTCAATCATCGTTATTCATCAATCGTTCATTGTCATTAGTAATTAATATTATCATAAATATGCTATCGGTATATGTATTAAATTAGTCATTAAATCTTAATACTATCATTGCATAATACTTTTAATATTCAGTCTGGTCACAGATTTGAATAAATTGAAATTCGGTTTTAATACATTTGTAATATAATTGTGTGAAAATACTTTTATTTAACAAGAGACGAATTACCTGAGAATGTATCTTGATAGCAATGAGAATGTATCTCGTTTGTCCGTACAATTATTTATACAAACCTATTCACTTTGGAGGATTTGTTTCGTTACCAGGACGAACGTTTAACGCGAAGTCGCGGAGTGTACAGAGTTTAGTATAATAGTATCGGTAAAGCGAAGCTCGAGCTATTCTCCCATTCGCTCCATTTCGGTCGAGTACGAGAGCGAGATGGCTTCTCGGATCAACGAGGACAAGAGGACCGGAGGCTAAAAGAGCGACGAGGTAGGTAAGGGGATGCACGAAGCTTACATGCAACGGTGCAATTGAGGCGGAGGGATGCGACGACTGTGTCCGAGCACATCGTTAAAACTCGACCCGGGGCTACGATTGTTGTCTTCATCGTCTACCGAGTATACACTCTTCCTTTCTCTCTTCGTCTCCTCCTTCTCTTTCTCCTCTTCTCTCTTCTTCTCTCTCTTCCCCTCCCTCTCTTATTATTTCTCCTTTTCTTTCTCATTCCCTTCTTCCTCTCTCTCTCTCTTCTCCGCTCACCCTTTCTCTCTCTTTCTTCGGTGTTTCTCAACTCACCCTTTACCTCTTCACCGTCTAACAGCATGCCAGTCTATCGCTCTAAGGGTTCGCTCGTTCGACTATTGTTTTGTCAAGTGCGACGTAAAAGACTCGAAGATCATATCCCTGTGTCCGCCTGGCCTCCATTGTACTGGCTGTTAAGACCGTTATCTCGATTCCCTTTCTCTTCTCTTTCCATCTCATGTTATAATCTCTCTCTTTCTGCCTTCGACTACGATTCGACCTGGCGCTACTATCTTATCTCTCCGCTCTTTTGAGTCCCGGCGACGCGAAGAGGCAAGTGCAGTTTGCGCAAATTCAAATTTATCCTCAGGTCACGTTCCCTCGAGAAGCGAATTAAGGGCCCGGGCATGGAGCTGTCAGGAAGCACGCGTCGCTACTTAATCCTATCCATAGCCCGTTCACGAGAACGCGCGGCGGATATGTTGCGGTTCACAGTTGACGCAAACCAGTTCCCATGCGAATTGTGCTTTGCTTTTTTTATTTCCGTCGTGAAATTTTACGGGAATTTACGATCGCGATCTTAAATGTCAGGTCAAAGTAACTATAGCTCTATTCTGATTTCTTCTAACAAATAATTGCAGATCCAGATATATAATAAATCTTCATATATATGTGTGTGTGTGTGTGCGTGTGTGTGTGTGTGTGTGTGTCGCGTGTGTGTATGTGTGTATGTGTGTGTAATTTAGTTTTCCGCACAGAAATATTATATTATAAATGATTAAATGTGTAAATACATTTTTGTGCAGTATAGTGTTACTTTTCAGAAAATTTAAATCATACATATATTCATAGTTCATATATTGAATTTGCAGTAAAGTTGTCTTTTTCACCTCAAGAAATGCACTGAAATTTGTATTCCCCAGCAATTAAAAATTTTAATAAAAATGAGAAATTAATACAGTGAAATTAAGAAGTTGTATTACATTTTCGATACTTTTATACACACACACACACACACACACACACACACACACACACACACACACACAC
>NW_017259206.1:1727456-1729364 GCF_001594045.1 Atta colombica
TCTTTTCTTATTTATTCCTAATTATAATATTAATAGAGAGTAATCGCGCGTAAAGCTTATTCTTCCTGTTGTTTAACCACTCCCGCATCGGTCTTTCGACTTCATCGTCGTCGCATTCTTTGATCTTAAGTGTAAGACACAGCTGCATTCGTGGCATTTTCTCGTAGAGATTCACGGAAACTGACTCGAAGGGAGACAGAGAGACGGCGAGTCTCATCGCAAATTGGTTGGGTAATCGATGCCGGTCTTGGCATTCCATTCGTAGGTCAGACGTGTACCGTTTAATTAGAATACCCCGTTCTATCGCGTTAAATACCAGGTCGTACCGGAAGGACCGATCCAGATTTTTGTAATTTCATACCTCTCATTTAGATTCCCGACATCCAGAAGATCTTGGCATTAAGCTGGGCACAAAGATAGATGATTAAATATGTTCTTTAAAGATTTTGCGTTCAATTAAAGTTTTAAAATTATTATGCAAATGTTTTCAATATTTATCAAGTATTCGTGTAACCAAGCGTTTTAAAATATATATGTATCTGAAACAGTTGAAATGATACCATGTCACATAATCTCACATGATACATTTATATAATATCATGTTTATATGCAATTACCAAATGATTATATTACATGCAAAGCCTCAGGTATATTTATTGATAAGCATTCCAAGCTGCTAGCCGTTTTGTTTTTTCAATTACAGCCAGGCACCCGAGAAATTAATTCGCTCATGGGTTTAATAAGTCATGCACGGGAAATTTATTAGGCGAACAAAATACGAGAAAGGAAATTATGTAAACATTACGCGAGAAAACATAATCCCCATCGCTTGAGAGTGGCCGCGTCGCATTAAAATTAGTAGCCACCCAACTCGCACTCGACATAATATTACAAACGCAATATTACAAACAGCACAACAGCCGTACTCGAATGATACAGAAACCATTAATTAATGGTCGTCGGTATGTTTAATTGGTATTAGTTTCATTATCGTAGAGGCTACAAGGTCTCAAGGGAAATCGATGTCGTAGCAAGATGGCTGAATAGATAAATAAAATGAAAAGAAGAAGTGAGCAAATTCGCAAGAATCTGAAGAAAGGAAATCTATATGTACGCGAATTCAGCGAAGAAAGACAAAGGATAGACAAAGGCATTCGCGATGAATGAAGACTGTGAAGTAGATGCAGTTCTTCATTACGAATATTGAACGCGCATTTAAAGGAGCGCTATGTTTGAAAAATACAAAGAATGGCTGCTCGCGCAACAATTTTTAAGAAAAATGGTAGAGACTCAAGAACATCAAATAAGTTTTCTCAAAATATCTTTCCAAATTTTAAGGACTGTAATTACATCTCACAGCAATAACAGTTCTTCAAGATATATGTGTTTTTATACTTAAATATAAATTTAGCTTTCGCGCACGAGATGGGTATCCGCATCTAAATATCATTTCGCCAGGATTGTGTTTGTAAAAATATATCTGATAATATATTTTATGTAATACTGTTTATTTACATATTTATCCAACAACTAGTTCATATGTTATAATTTCTTTACAAGAAACATTAATCAATATTAATATAATATACACTGATTTTGATGAAACTTTCATTGTCATTTTTTTTACATTGTCTAAAAGTATATTTACAAAATAATGAACAACCGAAATAATGAATAACCATTTTATTGACAGTCGTCAATATTTAATAGGAAAAATTGAAATATTTATGGAAAACTGATAAAAATCGAAAATACATAACAAAATTACATTATTTAACGTCATTTTCAATATAAATATGAATAGTTATTCTTGATGTATATTTTTATCTGTTGAACACGAATTCATTGTCCAAATTTGACTATTATGTTATAATTTTAAGAAAAATATTACCAATATATATATATATA
>NW_017259206.1:1729469-1740545 GCF_001594045.1 Atta colombica
ATAGTATTGGCAGTAATTTTTTTATAAATTTTATAACATATTTGTTAATGCCATGCGAAAATATAAACTTTCATCTTCAAAATATATTTGGTTTGGTATAATTTCTTGTTTCTAAGATATAGTAATTTATAGCTCTAGTTTTATGTACAATAATATATGAGTTCTGTTTGTGTCTCTTGCACTTTTTGCACTCAGCATCTACACTTTCTTTCTCTTCAACATCCGAATATATACGTGGTCGTTTGATAAGTTTGGTAAATTTCTATGAAATGGCGCTACAATCCATTTGATGACGCGACATCTCGAAAGATCCACTCTTCGAACCCCTTCAGGCCAAATATCAGCCAGAAAGGACGCATAGTTTATGTTTGGTAGTCATTTGAAGTAGGCTGTCTCAAAGTCTGCAAAATACTCATTGATGGCGACAATGACTTCCTCATTTAACGAGAATTTTTTCCCATCGAGTCAAGTTTTTAAGTTTGGGAACAGAAAGAAATCACACGGGGCCAAATCCGGAGAATAAGGTGGATGAAGAATAGCTCAATTCGTAGTTTTGTCATTGCAACGGTCTTGTGGGACGGCGCGTTGTCTTGATGGAAGAGCACTTTTTTGCGCGCCAATCTCGCTTCAAATGACTACCAAACGTGCGTCCTTTCTGGCTGAAATTTGGCCTGAAGGAGTTCGAAGAGTGGATCTTTCGAGATGTCGCGTCATCAAGTGGATTGTAGTGCCATTTCATGGAAATTTACTAAACTTATCAAACGACTCACGTATTTAAATACAAAAAATTTTTGGAGCTTGTAAGCAACGCGAACAGACCTATGGAAAAAATATTTTATTCTATTTTAATATATGTAGAAAGTACTGAAAAGTAAGTGTTTTTGTGCTTACATAATATATATATATATATATATAAAATCAATTATAGAGGAGAAGGTGATATTATGGCCAATATAGATATAATAGCCCCTCTTAAAATCTCCATTATTAAGTGGCGAATTCTAGTGATTACTTAAATTATGTGCTCTCAAATTATATGTACTGAAATTATGTGCTCAGTAGTTCGCCGTTAAATCATAACGCTAATATGCCAATATATAATAATTAGCATTTATTATAACTTTTTCTTTCAAGCATTTTGAAACGTTTCTAAGGTACATTTTAACATACATACTTTAATTATACATACTATTTCATTCTTCTTAAGCTTGAGAGTATTATTACACAATTTATGTATATTTGTATTGTTTATCATTTAACATTTTATTTGGCTATATACATTTCGAGTTGTATAAAATTAAATAATTGTATAGCGTTTTACTAATGTAACTTCTTAAAGGGATTTTAAAGTTATTTTTATTATCGACTAAACGCAATAACTTTTGTATAACTACCCTTTTCCTCTTTTACTGATTCTGGAAAATCCTTTTCCAGGATTGAAGTATACGCATTAATACGTACCTGTGAGGTGGAGTATACGCTGAAACGTTTCGACAAAAAGTTCGAAATTGAGACTTTTTCTTAGTCCAATATAGAGCTCTAGAGCTCTGTCACATTATGACATTTGCTGTAAAAGCCATACAATCTATACTTACAAAAGAGTAGTCTAGACTAGTAGTTTGCACAAAGAAATAACTTTTGTTAATTTTCTAATAAACATTCTAATTTCTATTAAATAATTAAAATTCAATAATATTAAAACTAGAAAAGAACTATTAGAGCCTAGCAAGATAACTTATGGCATAAACAATAACAAATTTCAATAACAACTTTCACTTCAAACATTTCAACCTTTTTCCAACGGTCCTCTTCAATGAATATGTCTAACTTACATTACAATACTGACAATATAAAGGATAGAAGATCTCGATACGTTATACCATTAACATGCGAATTTTATATTATGATGACATGCGAATATAGTTACTCATTAATTTATTCATTGAAAAGAACCACATTTATGATCAAAATATTTGAATCTATTTAATTGTTTTCATGATTATATCTTATTAATAAATAGCAATCATCAACCAGCTAGGTTATAATAATTCTTAATTTATATTAAGATCATCAAATCAAATATTTAATTCTATTATTAATTGTCTTAAATATAAAATTCATTGGATAACAATTTAACAATAATATATTAATTATTTGCCTAATATTTTTAGGAAATGTACTATTGTCATTAATTTATCTACCATTCCTATAATTATACCTTTTTTATGCTCGAGTGGCGAGAGTTAAAATGTAACCTATCGAACGATGTGCTTTTTTATATATATCAAATATCATATTATTATCTTCTTTAATTATTTTATCGTCTAAAAAAAAATTTGATTGTTTTTCTATCATGAACTGTACCGTTCATGTATGGAATAAAAAATTATTAATGTTTTGTCTACATTGTTTTTAGGAACAGATAGCAGTATATCATTAATATATCTAAAAAAGAATGGTATATATTGTAAATGACAATTTATCTAATGCTAATTCTTTAATATCTTGCATCATTATATTAGTTGTAATAATAAGTGATTCTAATATAGAAGAGTGACGCCAAATGCATGTGCCTAATGCTGATTGGCTTCGCCGTTAAGTGTCCTTACTGTTATTTAGAAATAAGACAACGTTAAAGAAACAAGAAGTTAAGACGAGAAATTGCATCATACAGATACCCCAGATGTAGGACATAAAATGACTTTCGGCTAATTGGTGTCACTCTCTTTATACACTTTAGGAGATCCCATTAGTACACCATAAATCTGTTTATAACAGACTTTATTAAAAGTAAAGTGTGTCAAATGCAATATTAAACTAATCCCACTTTTAAATTCATCTAAAGTTACTTTAATTTTATTGTTTATAAGTTTATATGAGGTTATCTTGTCTCTATGTTTTATGGATGGTTTTATTAGAACATTAGTAAATAAGGATATTACATCTAATGATATTCAAATTTGATCTTCATTTAGCGTCACATTATTTAATTTATTATCAATTGTTTACTATTTTTATGAAAGTATAGATGTCTCAGGGATATTTTCTTTCGTAATTTTACTTAAATAACAGGCTAAACGATACAATGGACTTGATAATTGCAATAATCCTCAATGGTATGCCATGTTTATGAATTTTGGGAGTATCATAAACTCTCGGTAAAATACCATCAATTGTTAATATGTTCATATGTGTTTTATTTAATCAATAAAACCTTTTTGTTTCCATCTATATAAAATCATTTTTAGATTTCTCGTTGGTTTTTCTTATTAAATATTAACGGTTGCTGATGAAATGGATATTGCTGTTCATCATTTTGCAAGTATTTTTAGTAATAAAAGCTTTATTAAAATCGATGTGCACATTGGACAATGTTCTTGTTAGTCTATTATTTTCCTTACCACTTATTTTTTTAAACAGTCATTAGTGTTATATTTATGGCTGAGCATAATTTAATGAAAATGATGTACTGTCATTAATTTAATAATTTATTAATAAATTATCTTCTTCATCTTTATTTGCTCGTATTCATTTGATTTTCCTTTATTTTTTTCTAAATGTTTAAAATATAACAAGCTTAATTTGTTTATCAATATCTTAGTAAAAATCATAATTGTTGTTACATAATAATAATATTTTTTTTATTTTGAGTTATATTTTAATTTTGAATAATATTTTAATTTTTTTTGTTAATTTTCAAACGAGCAACAGTCAGTATCTTTATTGTACTTAATCTTTGATTGAGAGTTTAGATTACAGATTACATTATTTTATATAAATTATCAATATCATAAAATACTCGTAATTAAAGAATTCTCAAATCATTTGACACAATCGTGTAACAAACTGGATTTTTAATGTCGACAGAGTAATTTGCAAATCTATTTTATCAATGAACATAATTAAGTTACTGTTAACTGAAGTATCCAAATGTTCCTAGCTTATTATCTTCTGGGATACGTATTAACGTTCGAATTTTTTTATATCTTTTTATATTTTATACTTCACCATTGATGATTTTTTAATTTTCATTGTATCCGTTATTTTTTATTCGTTAATTTAAGATTGTATCTCTGCGTTGTAGCACTGAAGAAGGTTTTGTGAGCCGAAACGTTTGTTAATTATATTAATTTCAAGTTTGTTAATTTAATTATAACTTGAAATAAGTCACATTGTGTTAATTTTTAATTTTTTAAATTTTGAATTTACTTTTGATAGTATCTATAGTAAACGTGATAATAAGTTATCGGTGACAGACACGATATGAAAAAGAAGATCGAGAACTAATGAGAGTTAAATATCCTTTAAGATTTCAAATACTTTTCACGACTCTGTTCTGACTCAGAGAAAGAGAAAGGGGCGAAATCGTGCGACTTTACGTCCAATGTGAATGATGCGAGAGGGAGATAAACCACGAACGATGGTGTGAGTACTAAAACGGCTACGTGAAGAGTCATAATTAAATTTAGATTTCGCTGTGGGGATGCAACATAGGGAGGTGGGAATAGAGCGTGGAGAATTTCCAGAAGAAAAAAAAAGTGGAACTGGCTGTTGGAGATGTAAGAAAAGGCACGATCTTTGTCGCGTTCTCGTAATTGAATTAAAATTTGAATCGTCGGCAGACGAGTGCCTTAAGTACCATGGCTATGAGCGAAGGCACAACGACGAAGGCCACCGACTTTCTGGATTGCACCGAAAGCCACTGCGTCTCGTCACCGGCAATCCTGCGTCAATCCCTTTTTCCAGTAAATTGTAAAAATGCAAAGTGAATTTTTTTACACGCGGACGTGAAGTGCCCCCTCTAGATCGAAGGATTTCTCGCACGGTGTACATTTGCCGGTAAAGAGGGAACTGTGTTATCGAAGCAATGAAATTTGCTTCTTTATTTTAATGTCACTCTGGCCGTCCTTCAATCTGTGTATCAAATTTAAATAAATCTATACGAATACGACGCGTCGCGTTTTACGTATCGATGATGATGCGAGAATTTTACATTAGTCTTATAGTTCAAAGATTATTATAATTTACATCCATATATGTCTGTCCATTATACTTTTCATTTACAAATGAAGTAAAAAATATTTTGCGATTCTTATTTTTTTATAATATATATTTATCATAATTCAATGAGATTTTCTTCTATTTTTATTTTTAGCTTTGAAATTGATCCTTTCAATGTAATATAAAATATTTTCGTAGAAATTATTATTAAATATATATTTTATATATTTATATATATATAAGCTTAAATTCGCTGTTTTTTAGTCAGAAAAACACATTTTTTTTTCCTAGGAAGCAAAAACAAATTTATTCAAAGTACTTGCCCTCGCTAACTATACATTTTTCCCATCTTTCGGGCAATTTGTGTATACCACGCCAAAAAAATTCCTCATCTTTCGAGGCAAACCACTCTTCAAGCCATTTTCGGACGTCTTCGTAAGAATCGAAGTGCCGCTCAGCGAGCGCGTGGCCCATCGACGAAAACAGGTGATAGTCAGAAGGTGCCAGGTCTGGTGAATAAGCGAGATGGGATAGCACTTCCCAGTTGAGTGTCTCTAAGTAGTTTTGGACCATTGTTGACGTGTGCGATGGTGCGTTGTCGTGGAGGAAAATCAGCTTGTCATGTCTTTTTCGATAATGCGACCTTTTTTCACGCAGAGCACGGTGCAATTTGATCAGTTGTTGGTGGTAGCGGTGAGCATTAACAGTTTCACCAGGTTTTAATAGCTCGTAGTAGATGACACCCTCCTGATCTCACCAAACGCATCGTCTTTCGTCCGAAGCGATTTGGTCTTGAGGAAGATGTTGATGGTTGGGCGATCAACCCAAGATTTCTTGCGTTTAAGATTCTGAAAATAGATCCACTTTTCATCGCCTGTCACAATTCGATGCAGGAACGACTTTCTTTTTTGTCTAGCAAGCAGAATTTGGCATGTGTTTTGGCGTCACTCCATCTGCCTATCGTTCAGTTCATGCGGCACCCATTTTCCGATCTTTTGAACCTTCCTCATGGCATGTAGCCGCATGGAAATGGCTGCTTGAGAAACATCCAATTGCTCGGCAAGCATTTTTTGCGATTGGGTATCGTCCTCGTCCAAAAGAGCCTGCAATTGACAGTCCTCAACCTTCCTGGGCCGATTTTTATGCTTCTTGTCACTCAGATCAACATTGTCGTCATTGAACCGGCGAAACCAATCTCTGCACATTGTTTCCGATAAAGCATTGTCGCCATAGGCCTCCACAAGTATTCGATGCGATTCGGCAGCCGATTTCTTCAAATTGAAACAGAAAAGCAAAGTTTCCCGCATATACTTTTTTTTTAGCAAAAAACTAGACATGACGAAAGAAAAAAATGTATGTTGTTGTATGAAATTGCTGATGATGTGCACTGGTTAATGTTGATAGATGTCAAACACATAAAAAAAAGTGTGTTGTGTGCCAGGGTAGCTTTGTACGCACACTAATGCCACCTATGAGCAAACAGCGGATTTAAGCTTATACACCTGTGGTACATATCTACAAGAAATTTTTATATAGAACGATACATGCTTTCCTCTTCAATTCTTTAAATTGGCTACGATAGTACTGACCATAAAAGAATATTATATACAAGAATCACATATCCCATTAAATCGTTACTGGCGCTATGCTATCAAAAGGCAAGTTTATTATTTTAAATCCGTTTTTACAGTTCTTGACATACTTCGGTTAAAGAGCCCATTCGATCGATTGCATACGGGAAAATATTATGTAAAAAGGGTGCCATAGTAGATGCCGAGTACCATTAATGCGTGATTTACATTCTCCATACTGATCTCGGATGCCTCTGCCATAATGCGAACAGAAGCTGAAGTCGAGGTCTCGATCCTCAGCGCTTAAAATACGACACTTGCTAAAAGATGAGAAACGTCAGCTATTTAAGTCGAACTCGCGTTAAGAATCTTTCTCTTTCCTTTCTATCGCTCGTGTTTCGTTTGGCGTCATCTTTATTTCCCTTTCTTTTCTTCCTTTTATATCCGCAGCTGGTGAACGACTAGAATATCATTTAAATACGTTTTGACTGGCTGCCAAACCGATTGCCAGATTGAACTCCCCTTATCATTAATTCTTAAATTGATTATTCATTCCGGTATAAAAGAATGAAGAGATCGCATTTTACATCGAGCGATCATAGCTTTTATTCTATTTTCTTCCTTTATTATTATTGAATCAGATTTTTATTAATCTAATAAGGTGTTTACTGTCTATAAACATATGAAGAATATGAAATTTTTGGAGAATTTTCTTTTTATCGGAAAATTCTTCAACAAGGATTTTTAAGTAATTTTGTCGATATTCAGAACAAAAATTTTATTTTTAAAAATTTCTTCTTAAAAATATTGTTTTTTTGATTATTTCTTTCCTAATTCAAAATTCACTAATTGTATTAGTATTGTTAGTAATATGAAGTAATAGATTATATATCTGTTTTAGTAATATGAAGTATAGAATACATATCCGCGTACATTTTCTTATGTGTCTCGCGAGTTTTAAAAAAAAAAAACAGCAGAAAACAATATACAGAAGAGAGTAGCTTACTGATATTACATTGTGAAAAAATTATTACAATTACAATAATTTAATTATAATCATTTCCAATTATACATTTTTTGATAGAACTATGAATATAATTATTATTACAAACATTATAATAGTAATAACTATAAAAATGGATATTATTAATCATATTTTATCATGCAATTGTAATCACAGGTAAAAGACCTATTACACATTAAAAGATTTTCGAATTTTAATTAAGTATATGTTTGGCAGGTAACATTTTAATTTGTTAAAATTTCACTTTTTTTATTTTTTTTAAATTTTATTTTTTTATACTTTTAACTTAACAAAAATAATTTATTTATGCTGATATATTTATTATTCAATAAAAATATTAGTTTATTTTTTATTAAATTAAATGGTTGTCAAAGATTAGTGTTCCTAATACTGGCAATTTCATCATTTTTGTCCATAATTCTGACAATCTGGCGACCGTATTATTGACAGTTTTTATCTAACAGATATAAATCTAAATTAAAGTCTAATAAATAATTAACTAATAAAATAATTAACAAAAATCACTCAATAAAGTTAGATTAAATTAAAAATGAATATAAACTCTTCTTTTTATCTAATTGTAAGGAAATAAATAAATCATAAACCAATCAAAATTGCCGATAAAAATTATAATAGTTATTAATGTCAAAATATTAACAAATAAGTAGTAATGGAAACAAATTATTATAATATATAATTATTTAAGTAATTAACTTAAATGTCAAAGTATTAACAAATTATTGTAACACATAATTATTATAAATTATTATAACACATAATTATTTAAGTAATTAACTTACCTTTATATTAAGTATTACAAAAAATAATAGATGTAAACATAAGTAGAGGAGAAGGTGGCATTATGGCCAGTGTATATATTGTGATCTCTCTTAATATCTTCGCTTTTATATAATGAATCCTAATGATTGCTTATGGAATTATTTGTTCAGTAGCTCGTCGCTATACTATGACGCTAATATACCAATATTCAATAGCCAACACTTATTATAACGCATTTCTACTTTCAAATATTTTGAAACATTTCTGAAGTACATTTTAGCATTTAATTATACCTACTTTCTCATTTTTCTTAAAATTGAGCGTATTATCACATGAATATATATATTTTTGAGTGTGTTGTTTGTTAACATTTTAATGTATATATTGGGAGTACAAATTAGTTCGGTCCGTTTTTTGTGCATTTATTTCAAAACAAAATGAATGAACAGATCAATTAAAGTATTGTCCATCGCTGCTTACTACTTTTTCCTATCTCTCAGGCAATTTTCGAATTCCATCTCGAAAAAATGACTCGTCTTTGGAGGCGATCCAATTTTGGAGCCAATTTTTGATTTCTGCAAAAGAAATGAACCGATGACTTGCTGCATCCTTCGGAACAACCAGTAATCAGAAGGAGCAATATCTGGAGAATACGATGGATGTGGTAAAACATCCCATTTCCAAATATTTTTTTACGACACGAGGCCGAGCGTTGTCATGAAGAAGAATAATTTTATCATGTCTTTACTCGTATTCCGGCCGTTTTTCTCGTATGCACGGCTCAAACGAATCAACTGTAACCGATACCGATCGCCCGTAATGGAATCGCCAAGTTCAGTAGCTCATAGCAAACAAGATCCTTTTGGTCCCACTAGATACAAAGCATGATCTTCGAACCATGAATGTTCAACCGTGGTGTTGATGTTGAGGTTGATGGCAACGATTGATCTTAGTATTTTTTCTTCTTGGGGTTGTCGTAGAATATCCACTTCTCATCTCCAGTCACAATCCAATGCAAAAAACCTTTTCTCTGTTGTCTTTGAATCAACTGTTCGCAAGTAAAAAATCGCCTTTCAACGTCTCTCGGTTTCAGTTCATAGGCATCCAATTTCCTTGTTTTTGAATCATTCTCATGGCTCTCAATCGTACAGAAACGACTTGTTGAGTTACCCCCCAATGATTCTGCAAGCTTCTCTTGTGTTTGACTTTGATCTTCTTCGAATAATGCCTCTAATTCTTTGTCTTCGAATTTTTTTGACTGTCCAGAACGAGGTTTATCTTCAACGCTGACAACTCCTTGAAATATCGAAACCATTCCCTACATGATTTATCAGTTGGAGCCATATCAGTGTCACCATAAACTTCGACAAGCATTCGATGGGCTTCAGCCGCACTTTTCTTTCAATTAAAGCAGAAAATCAAAACCTCCCGCAAATGCTGCTGAGTTAATACAAAATTCGACATTTCAAACATAGTAAAAGTCAAAGTTTTTGTATGAAACTCAAAGCGAACTCAAAGCGAACATAAACTGAATATTAGCAGATGTTTAACTTCTCTAAAATCAGCTGTCACTATGAATCATTCACAACAGCTGGAGCTATCTTTAGGGAAACGGACCGAATGAATTTGTACTCCCAATATTTTGAGTTACGCAAATTTAAACAATAACATGGAATTTTGCTAATGTGGCCCTCTATAGGTATTGATTACTCACAACCTCTTTTTTGAGATTTTCATATCAAAATAATTATTTGATAATCGATTGTAGCTCTACTGTTAATCTATAGTTTATACGTGTACTATTTTTTAGTGAGCAACTTTTATATGCAGAAGTTATGCAAATGAACATATACATTCATTTGCATACATTTTTTAATGTTTTTTGTAACTGAATAGTGTTTTCTAAACAAAACTAATATTTTAAGACTATTTTTGTGGAAGGCACATTACCCATTTTTTTTCTTCGAGTCATTATATAATGTCGCCACATTTTCATCAAGTATTCTATGTAATAATATTTCATAACTTTGAGTTCAGAATCGATTAATAACATTGTAACAAATGTAATTGTCAAGTTTTTAATCTTAAATATTGATTATTAACAAAGTTATTGTGTAAAATGTAACTGGAGTGCCATAACATCATCTTTTCCTCTATTATTTTGGCATAAATAAGCACGATAGATTGAGACCTATTTATGTATTAGGTTAAAATTGGCCAATGCAGCGATCAAGGAAGTTAAGATATCGCATCAGTATTATGTTCACTTTTGAATTTATGTTTGTAATATTAATTGCTTTTCTATTTACACTGATTCTCAGATTTTCACTTGACCTGACGTCATAACATACTCAGTTGAATGCACGTTTTGCATCTGAGAAGTAAGAATGAATTGAGTTTTTTATTTACAATTCTCTGCACAAGTTTTTACATACAACACAAAAATAATTATTTAATAAAAATCATTAGGAAGCTCAAAAACAGCCGTATTGACTCTGTTCCTTTGTATTTGTTTGTAATTGCTTACATTTCACTTTATTTTAAAATAATTAAAAAATTCTCTAATTTCGTGGAATTTTCAATAAAAATATCTGCAAAATTTGAGAATTTCCAGGAAATTATTTTACAAAGTAAGTAACGAAAAACTCTTATTTGTATTTGCTTAAATAATTTCAATGTAAATTATATATTATATATATA
>NW_017259206.1:1740628-1744580 GCF_001594045.1 Atta colombica
ATATATATATATATATAATTATATATCCACACTGGCACATCGAAAATTTTAAAACCCAATCTTAAACCGAACTAAAGTACTAATATCATAAATTAAACACTAAGAAAGAAAGAAGCCATTTTCTATTAAAGCTAATCTTCATGCTTAATAATAATATTTATATGTGAATACAAATTATCAGTTCTATAGATTGTGCACCGATTTGTCGAACTTGAAACACAATTATAAATAATTAATTTTACAATTAAAGTAATGATTGTCGATTTAATAATAATGCTACTAGCATCTTAATCGGCGCCCAGTCAATGAATAATGGAATGGAAATGATAAATGTATTTGTATATGAATGTCACACATGAATATTACTAAGCACTAAGACTAATTTTGACAAAAAACGGTTTTTTTCTCTTTTATTTGTGTTTGAACATTTTTCAGTCTATTTCATTTAATATTGGTTACAAGTTAAATTGCTTGGTTATTTAATTTGTAATATTCCGATTCAATACTGAAAATGATTTTGATGCATATTTATAAAACTGCATATGTAAAAGAAATAGCCGATGATATATCACTTTGTTTTTAGACAATATTTCTTAAAAAAAAGGTAAAAATAAAACTTTAAAAATATAAGTACAAGTTAAAAAGTTTCTTCTATTAGATAAAACAGTTTTTATAATACTGTTTGCAATTTTGCAATAATTAATTGTTTCGTAAAATAAGCAAAAATGACCGTCTGATAAAATGGGCTCCAAAACTGAAACAGTAGGTGATAATGTTACGTATTCCTATTCTTTTTCCTTTATAGTAATTATTTGTATAAAGTACCTACAAGTATATAAGATTTTCTGAAATCTTTCCACTTTGTTTAAAAACATTTTTATTTTAATTACGAGTATGTATATTTAAGATGCAAATATGTAACGCGATAGTTTTTCATATATGCACACATTTGCCAGCTGCAATGGAGCTGTTTGACACTATAAAACAATATTAAGATCAAATTAGCACAAGATCTGTTTTATAGACAGGTGTGACGATTTACTCCAATTTTAAATTTAAAATTATATTATGAAAAAACTATGAGAAAAAAATAATATAAATAAAACTAATTTAAGAAACTACAAGCATTTAAAACACTGTAATATTATCAATAATATAATCACTATTATTTAAACCACACAATTTGCAAAAGAAAATCCTAAGAATTTTATTTTTTCATTCGTAGAATTCATTTTTAGCTGATTTGATGTCAATAACAAGCCAACAAATATACGAATAATGAGTTTATACTTCTTTAATTAATTAAACAGATGATCATGATTTTATTAGTATTAATAAAGTGCAATAGTTAGTTTCTAAGAAATAAATTGATGTAGCTTTGAGAGATCTATGTCAGTATCGGTGATCTAATATATAAATTATCGAAATATTATATCGGCCTTTCTTTTATTTTATTACTTTGTGTATTTACTTTGTGTATTTACATTGCAATCTTATGATACATTTTTTACAAGATTTTAATAAACATCCTGTAATATTAAGTTTTTTGTTTCTGGATTGGTTGCATTAAAAAACGTACATTAAAGCATTTTCTGTTTCCAAAATGGCGCCAGCGACGCTGTTTTGTGCAACAGAACTCAGTGCATGAGTTCACTGTACTTGCTAGATTAGGTCTAAAGTCAGTGCAAGCAGTACAAGCACTAATATACACTAATTTAGCCATAGAAAACGGATCTTGCGAGAGTCTATGAATAACAAAACGATAAAAATATAGAAATAATAGTAAGCCTACATACAAAATATTTTGTATCATCATTATCTTTGATTAAGAATTTTTTTAATGGTGGAATTGAATTAATATTTTTATTTTTATCATACAGATCTAATACTTCCATATCATTTATATCTTGCACTATAACGTTTTTTATTCTTTGCCTGCACGCTACTATGGATTGCATTAGTTCAGTTCAGTGCAGTTCTAGTACAGGAAACAAACCTATTATATTTTAATATCATTTGAAGATGTCACTTTTTTATTTATTTTGTAACTAATTTAGTGGATTTAATAGATTCGTTTTAAAAATTTAACATATAAATATTATTTTTTATAGTAAAGTTATTTGTTTCTCATGTAATTAAGGTGCAAGATCCGCAAAAATCGCGAATTTTAATTGCACATTAAGCTAATGTGGGAATATATAATTAGCTAGAGAATAAATTGACGAAGTGCTTTACCAATTCTCAAACGCATTAATACTATTTATGAGTTTTGAGAGATCAGATTTCATAAATCAAAAATTTTCTAAAATGTTCCTATTTATATACAGTAAATCTGGTATTAATGTTTTATAATGGCGTTAAAATTCGTACGTGCTTTTATGTAAAAAACCATCAAGTATCTTGGATTGCATCCTACGTGCGTGATTCTCGTGAGATTCTCGCTGGGCTGTATCCACAGTTTCAATCTCCCTCATGCCGAAAGAAAGAAGTATACGCGGGATTTAGAGGAACGAAAGGAAGGTGTGAGGGCCACATTCGAGAGAAAAGAGAAACTATCGGGGGAAATGTGAATCAACGGACGATTCACAGCGGGACTCATTTCACCATTCTTTTATTCCTGAGACTTGTGGATTGATGGTATCGCTCGCAGATGGAAATGTGTGTAATTTTTATAACGTCGGCTTGTTCCGTTCCATCGTCCACCGACCGCGATGCAACTACGAACTCTCAATCTCCCCGCGGTCTGCTTACAAGTGCGTTTCCGTAACTTCGTGGAATACGTCGAAATCCTTGAGGCGATTTCGCGCGAAATAACCCACGCCGGAACTTTCCGGAGCACCACTCTGCCGGGAGAAATTACGTCATTACTTGATGATAATAAATTTCTGTCTTAAGTGCGGCAACTTGGGGCACAACTCTGACAAACTGAGGATGGTTTGTTCGTGTTGCGGAACGCGTATTGAAAGCTATTCGAAATAGCATTCGGGAATCTAACGTTTTATGCACGGAAAGAACGCTTTCGTTAAAGTATCTGAAATGGAGGATGTTAAATTTTGTCTGTTTTTGGTTAAAATAAAAAAAAAGAGAACAAATTACATATTAAAGAATTACACTACACACAATTGAGTCATTGTGCATTTCCTTACTTTAAAATACCAGAAGTATTTGCCTAATAATGGTTTCTATTTTTTTTTAATATACAACTTTATAAACACTTTCTAAAAATACATGTAAAACTTACTTAAGGGATTAGACTACGTTGACAGCCTAAAAACCACAGGCAACTTTGGGAATTCTTTTTTTTTTTGATAAAACAATAAAAGTAATGAAATAGTTGTTTTAAGAGAATAAGTGTCTGTATTACTGACTAATATCATAATTTTTGTATAACAATTACTTTTTTCCTCTTTTATAGATTTAAAAATTCCAGATTAAAGTATACGCTTTAACGTATCTGTAAAGTGAAGTTGATGCCAAAGACGACAAAAAATTTCGAAATTTAAATCTTAAGAAAAATTTTTTATCGTCCTCAGCATAAACTTTATCTTACATACACATATTAATGCATATATTTTAATTCTAGAAAAAGATTTTTGAATCTGTAAAAGAGGAAAAAAGTAACTGTTATACAAAAATTATGATTTAGTCGGTAATATAGACGATTTTAGGATCTCCTTAAGATTTTAATAATATATAATTCTTTAGGAATAAAATCGTATGTTCATTTTTTTTAACAAAATGGCGACGTTAGAGTTTCACTAACTACACTTTTATTAATTCATCGTTGTAGGATTTTGTCACTCGATTGAACCTGAAACGAAAAACCAAAAATTTTTGTTTTCTACATAATATTTATTAAAGAAATACATATATATTTTGAAATATTTTGAAATATTAATTTTTATGAAAATTGCGAAAATTTATCTCTTTATATATATATATATATATATAT
>NW_017259206.1:1744680-1745280 GCF_001594045.1 Atta colombica
CTCCACAATAATATATATATATATACGTGGGTCGTTTGATAAGTTTGGTAAATTTCCATGAAATGGCGCTATAATCCATTTAATGACACGACATCTCGAAAGATCTACTCTTCGAATCCCTTCAGACCAAATTTCAATCAGAAAGGACGCATAATTCACGTTTGGTAGTCATTTGAAGTAGGCTGTCTCAAAGTCTGTAAAATACTCATTGACAATGACTTCTTCATTTGACGAGAATTTTTTCCCATCGAGTCAGTTTTTAAGTTTGGGAACAGAAAGAAGTCACACGGGGCCAAATCCGGAGAATAAGGTGGATGAAGAATAGCTCAATTTGTAGTTTTGTCATTGCAACGGTCTTGTGGGACGGCGCGTTGTCTTGATGGAAGAGCACTTTTTTGCGCGCCAATCTCACTTCAAATGACTACCAAACGTGAACTATGCGTCCTTTCCTGGCTGAAATTTGGCCTGAAGGGGTTCGAAGAGTGGATCTTTCGAGATGTCGCGTCATCAAATGTAGCGCCATTTCATGGAAATTTACCAAACTTATCAAACGACTCACGTATATATATATATATATATATATATATAGGTGTACAACTT
>NW_017259206.1:1745345-1753563 GCF_001594045.1 Atta colombica
AATTTTTTACTTCTTCATAAGACCGGAAGTGCTGGTCAGCCAGGCCGTGTGCCGAAACAAATGATAGTCAGAGGGAACAACGTTTGGAAAATACGGCAGGTGGGGTAGGACTTCCCATTTCAACGTTTCTAAGTATGTCTTGACCACTTTCGCAACATGGGGGCGAGCATTGTCATGCTGCAAAAGCACTTTATCGTGTCTCTCGTTGAATTGCGGCCGTTTGTCTTTCAATGCTCGGCTCAAACGCATCAATTGCGTTGGATACCAATCGCCTGTGATTGTTTCAGTCGGTTTTAATAGTTCATAATACCCTACGCCGAGCTGGTCCCATCAAATACAGAACATGACCTTGGACGTCAAAATCACCGATCTTGAAGCGTTGAAACCATTCACGACACGTTCTTTCACGAATAGCGGCCTCACCATAAGTATTTGAGAGCATTCGATGAGCCTCAGCCGCAGATTTCTTCATATTGAAGCAAAAAATTACAACCTCCCGCAAATGACGAGAATTTGGCTCGTAAACTGACATTTTCAATCGAGAATAACTTTATGATGCAGACACAAATCGACTAATGTTTCTATGGGGTTATGTTGACAGATGCTCAAGTTTATTGTATGACGTCTATGATCTATTTATTTCGACCACCACTTACCGCTAAAGCCATCTATAGGAAAACGGCGGAAGCAAAGTTGTACACCTAATATATATATAAAGACAAATAATCGGCGCACAATTTACTTGAACTGGAAATTGTATAAATTCATTAGAAATATTATTAGCCATGAACTGGCTTGATCATATATGGTGTTTTCCGCTCATGTGTGTTTTATTGTCTTTAATAACGATTTCTTTCACATTCTCAATATTTTCCTATCACTCTACTCCGCTCAAATAGCCTTTTAATACGACATATAATTTGTTAGCTTAGAATATTTTATTTTTATTTTTGGAAAAACCAAATCTTAACATTATTTTTTAAATTGTTTTGAAAATGAAATTTTGTCAAATCATCAAAATAATTATTATATAAAATGCTTCAGAAGATCTTAAAGACGATTAGTCATAGTGTAATACACATACACGATTTACTTATTATTGACACATCACTATATATTATCACATCAATATAAAACACAAAAATAAATGTTTATATAACGATAACGTTTTAATTAAATGTTTTAATTAAAAATCCAATTCTAAAAACTCCACATTATTTTTTTCGTGCAAACTACTAGTCTGTGGACTTCTTTTTTGTAAATACAGATTGCACAACTTTCATATGAAGCAAATATTGTCACGACGTGACAGTTCTAAAGCACTACATTGAACTAAGAAATAATAAAGAAGATCTCAATTTCGAAATTTTTTGTTATTCTTGGCATAAACTCTACTTTATGGATACATATTAATACGTATATTTTAATCCTGGAAAAGGATTTTCGAATCTGTAAAAGAAGAAAAAAGTAATTGTACCAAATGTGTATGGTTTAGTTGATAACGGTTTTAGAATCCCCTTAAGCAGCATACTTGAATGTCAAAACTTTTGACACTTTTTGCAATATTGATTATTATGTCTTCTTAGAGCGTCTTACATATTTTGATGGTCCAATAAAATTATTTTCAGATTTGTATCTCTAGCTAAAGTTTTAGAAACTGTAGTAAAATTTATGTTTTCGATGTAAATATTTTCGAGATTATGTTCTCCTAATGTTTTTTCCATGTTCTAACAATGATCGCTCATTTCTAAAATTTATTACGAATATAGTGTTTTTGCAATGATTATTTACTTGAAAATTATCTACGGAGCATCCAATTTAGCCGATTTTATCGATCGGTGTCACTCTCGCCCCACCCGCTTTTCGATTTTTCTCATCCTCACATTTCCGCGCAAGTGTCGGTCAATACGACAAATCCGCCGGCAATAAAACACCGACATGACCACGCTGCCATTCCTCTTTTTTGGTATTTTCCCCCATCCTTTGTCCCTGTTCTTCTTTTTCATTTCGCGATCCGTTCATCTCTCTCGGTCTTTTCACTTCGTTTCTCCTTCTCTCTCTCTCTCTCTCTCTCTCTCTCTCTCTCTCTCTCTCTCTCTCTCTCTTTTTTGCATAACTGCCGCTAGTATGCATGTACGTGAGCAGCCTGTATGGATCGAGACCTCGCTGGGGTCCAGCGAATAATAAATTATAGCCGGACTGTGTGTTGCTCGTATATTCGAATTTTTGGATGTGGGAAAACAGTGCGATCAACAACCGTTTGTCCTCAACAAAATATTGAAAAGCAGTTCAAGATATCGATATTGCGCGGAAGTAAAAATATTCATAGCGTTTATCCAATTTAGAGTAAAGAAAACAGGAAAACCAAATTCTTTATTTATTGAGCAAAATATAAATTTTGATTAAAAATATTATGAAAATGTAAAACAAATTATTAAAAAAAATTTTTTTGGAAAAAATTTTCTGCATTGTTTGAGAAGTCACATTTAATATAACGCAATCTGTAAATAGCGATAAGTGATCCTAGAATTTTGAGTAGGGGAGACAAAAGTAACATGAGACAATAGTAACATTATTAATATTTCTTAAACTATAATAGATATGTTACTATGCGACTGCATAGTAAAATTATCTGTAGACAGATCAAATCATTCATTACATGCTGATTCTCGCAGAATGCAGGAACAGAAATTACTTTTTTTATGCATCAAGTAAGTTTTATTGCGTACACAAAATCTAAAATATTTTTCTTTCTTTATAATGAATATATAATGTATTATCATAATACATTTTAATGATTATCTGCGTTGATGCTTTGTACATTTGGGTTGATTTTTATCTAAGTTTTTATCTAAGTTTTTATTTTATTAAAAATTTATTATAACTCATAAAATATCCTTACGAGACAATAGTAACATCAATATCTGGAGGCAGTTGTAACATTACAATTATCTGCAAGCTTACTTAATTTTATTTTAGTATCATTTTATACAATGTTATTTGTATTTTTCTTCACAGAATCTCATTTACAAGAAAATACAAAATAAATAAGAGAAAAATTATATTAAAAAAATGTCTTTATACAGATATTTAAAGAAGTTATAAAATATCAGTAATTCATTCGTGCAACTGCAAAAAAGAATATGACTTATGTAGTTGTGTTATGTATCTCTAGCAAATGTGGTACAATTATCTTCTTCTACTGTTATAATCATTACTGTTATCCCTGGGGATTGAGACGATTGTAATAAAATTCCTCATAGTCTTTAAACATAACTTCTTTTCTAGTTATATAAAATAATTAAACCAAAGAAAATTTTGTAGCTAAATAAATTCTATATCTAAAGATACATATTTTTTTAATGTAAATATTATATTTTAACTGTTATAACAAAGTCAAAATGTTATTTTTGTCCCCGATCTCTTCTATTTTATATACATTATTTTATGTTAATAAGTTAATCCACAGAATTGGAAAACGCAATTATCTATCTATGAAGTATTTAAACCGTATCTTTTTTGTCGATTAGCTCAATTTAATTCCAGAATCAAGCACAAAAGAGAATACAATGTATAAAGAATGTAATTGAAAATTTGCCCAAGAGGCAAAGGTGCGGCGTAACGAACCTGAAAACAGTGCAGCAGTAGGGATTAAGGGCATCAGGTGGACCTTAATTAGCCGCGTTTCCCGATCAAAGTCGAGGTCCCGCAGACGCTGCATTTAATATTAATTCCCGAGCGGCGAGAAGGAGTGGCGAACATGAGCGCGATAGTGCATGGTTGGAGGCTGTTGGGCCAGGATGTAGCGATTCTCGAAGAGAGAGAGCGCGCGCCCAGCGTTGGCGCCCTCGGAACGTTTGCCAATTCCGATCCGGCAGGCGCAGTGTGCGCCTAATTGGTCAGATTTGTAATCGGGTACAGAGAGCGTCAGGTCGATTCGGGTTTGGCACGGCGAGTGTTCGCCAATTGGGGATGAATGTGTGTGCGACAGGGATGAAACAAGAGAGAAAGAGAAAATGTTAGAGAAGGAACGAGAATTGAATGGTTGGATTGTAGTGAGGGAATGAGTGAGTAAGAGAGAGAGGGGAGAGAAGGGGAGGGGGGAGAGAGAGAGAAAGACACTGAGAATTGGGGAAGGTGAGGAAGCGGGAGGTACAGGGAAGAGAAATTGCATGGAAGAGAGATCGGTGGAAGAGGAACAAGAGAGGGAAAGACAGAGACGGGAGAGGGATGATCGCACACGCGGCACAGATGTGTTTGAAACATCGTGCCGCTCTAGCCATGCCTAGTCTAAATTTATATCCGCCTTCTCTAACCCCTCCGCAATCCACTCTTCCTCCTCTCTGATCTCTCTCTGCCTCTCGTTCATTTCGCACCCACCATCGTGCGTCTCGTAATCCACGCTAATTTAATTGCTCGTCATCGATGGCTATTAACCGAGATAGAATTGTGGGCAGTATCACTGCTGGTACAAGAACTGCCGCATGCCGGTTGCTGTGCGCACAGTGTGTGAAAGGTAACAATGACATTATGGAGTTCTAAACTGTCATCGAAGTATCGTCCTGCGAAAGGATCGAGTTTATCGTTTCTTTCAGAGTTGCTTCTGCTCTCTTCACTTTTCTATTTTCCTGTTTCGCGGTATGAATGTATTTCTTTCAGTTTAAGTACACGGAACTTGTAGACTGTGCACTTGAAAAGAAAACAGAGACCGAACAATATATAATATAAGGTGTGAAAGTATTTATCTTTGATTTGTCTTTGACATTAAAGTTACATCCTTTATCCGTGTCTTTTTTATATCATCTATAAAAGTTAGATTCTGTACGGACAGCTTAAACAGTTTCTTTAAAAAAATTTATCTAATAAAATTGTTTGTTCTTTTTTTAAAATTTTATAAAGATTTTCTGTATGTAATTTATATTTTGAAAGGCGCGATATCGATGCATGTATTGTTTCCGGCGTCATAGACGCTTGATTATTACCTGCCGCGTAACGTCAGCCGATTGTTACGCGCGCAGCCATCAACGTCCAATAAATTTATGGACCTGTGGATGTAGCCCAGCCGTCTACGTTGAAGACCCTTCACACGAAATGTAATTGGCCAACCGGTCGAATGAGCGTCGAACATGTCGTTAATGTAACTACTGTTAAGCGTCGTAATGATCGATTCGAGGTGATTGGAAACATCGAGAAGCAGCATCACTTTCGCATGTCAAGATGATGTCACAAATATATTTATTTCTTCTTGTGTTTTAATGACGTTGCACGTTGTTATGATGTCTATAAATTAGTTATGCTTATCTCATGATTGTTTGCATGAGATGTCATTTATTAAAAATTTTGATTGATTAAAAAACGATAAAATGCAGTAATATATATAATAAAATTTTTAATATAATATATACATTTAATATTAATATTTTTATTGTTATAATATTATTATTAATATTATTATTATTAATACATATATTTATTAATAGCTAGAACTTTTAAATAAAATATGATGTTTCCCTCTTTTTCTCCCTCCCGCCTTTCACTTTCTCTCCCCTCCTCCCTCTCTTTCCCATTCTCCCCCTCTTTCATTCTTTTTCTATCTCTTTCTAATAAATAACGATTATATTCAATTCGGTTTCTATATCTCTATCTCTCTCCTTCTTACACATAAAATCAAAAATATTTATTGGACATGAGTAAGGTTTCCTCTCTCTTCAAGCTTTTAGATAAAATCCGTCATACTTGACGCATGTAGTCATAAAACATGGAAAATAGGGTACTGTGTGTAAACCGAGATGGAATATTTAATCGAATATTATACGAACAAGAGAAGGATTCCGAGGAGAGAGAGGCAAGAATTCGCTTTTTTATTCCGCGGCTAGCGGACGAGCAAATGCGATCGAGGAAAACGTGCGTTGGGCGTAAATTCGCAAAAGAACAGAATCGCGTCGCGAACCACGAATAAAAAACGATATCGATGAGTACCGTTCGCGCAAAAGCATTTCATTCGCTCTTTCTACCGAAGATGCAAACGCGCTTTACCATAATTAATCAAAGCGTGGATTTGGAGGATCCAATTAGTAGCGAACGCGCTCCATTCGGAGACGCTCGAGAGAGCTACCACGGTCTCAACAAGAATAGAGAATAAGAGGATAGAGGACGCATTAAAGTTCAACCGAAAGGCACTAGTCGTGCAAATACGGGCCGTTGATCTTAAGCGAGATCCATAGTTGTCGATTCGCACATTGACATTATACTAAATTTATCAGTAACAATTATGTACGTTTTAATCGCATTATTATAACTATTTATTATAACTGTAACTATTATATTATAACAAATACTGTAATTAAATATAATAATAACTGCTAAAAAGCATTGCGCTACTTGATCTGTGGTAGTTAAATTTATTGCATTGATGAACCGTCTTATTTGGATGTAATATTAGACAAATTTTGCTTCTTCCTAGATATAGGATATAGGATCGCCAATAGTTAAACGAAACCAACACTTAGACAACGCTATCAACTAACGACTATCAACTAACAGCCAAGATTCTGTCAACCAACACTGGGCCATTATTGACAAATAACTGGCTGTCAAATAATAGCCAAAGTGCTGTCAGTCAGTACTGAGCCATCACTAATTCAATAGCTGGCTGACAAAGGACGGCCAAAGTTTTGTTCAACTAGTACTAGAGCCATCATGGTAAATGACTGGCTAAAAGTACTGAGCCCAATTAAATTATCACCCACTATTTAGCCAGTACTTTGGCCAATAATTTGCTAGTATCTAAACTGTGGCAATCAGCCACAGTAATGTGTCCAGCATTGAGCTGATTGTAAAATAATATGGGTTGTTTTTGATATCATCTAATATTATATATTTAAATTGGCTGGTACACTCGAACTAATCTTAATCTTCTGTTTGCAGTCCGTATCTTTTTTGCATAAGCGAAATTTTACTCAAATTTCTAGAAATTTTTTTATTCAAATTTCTTCCTCATTTTTCTTCCAATTTTTGTTAAATAAAGGTTTTAACATTTAAGTTAAAAAACTATTTGATAATGCAAGATGTTAAAAGATGTTAGAGATGTTAAAACATAAATTGAAAATTTTTTATTTTTTGTTTGAATGCCTATAATAGTAAAAAAGTTTAGACTAAACAAAAAAAAGCAGGATTGGAAACGTATTTTATAAAAATAACGCATTATCGTTAAGAGTGTATTTTAATAAAATAATATGATTTATTGAATAGATAAATGTAATAAGCTATTGAATGATAAAAATAATAAATTGATACCATTACTAAAAATTATCATTATAGACAGAATAAAGTAAAATCTATTCTACAATTGCATAAACGTAATTATAGGTAGTTGTAAAAAATTAACTAATTACAGTCGAATATGAAGAGAATATTTGACTGTAATTGACCAATGCTTACAACTATAATCACTTATAATTACGCTTACGCAATTGTAGAATTTACAATCGTTATAAAGTAACGATAACAGTAACGGCATTACAAGTAAAGCATTATTTCATTGAGAAATCCTGTAAAAAAGTCGACGTAGTAAAAATGATAGAATATCTATTTCGATAATACAATCCTTAACGTGAAATAATTCACGAAAAGTTTAATCTGTATTCCCAATGTTCTGTATAATCGAACAGAAAAACAATTTTCATGTGTTCAAATATTAATGAAATGTTCAGAATATTATATGAATACTTCTTGTACAATATATTACATGTATATGTATATGTAATATATCATGAAAATCATTTACCCGCGAGTAAATCCTCGCCGATATATAGTTAACTGCATTAACTTGTAAATAAGAATCGCATGGAAAAGAATATATAAAGAACGTAGCGTTTTGCCTAAAGTAAGCCCCCAAAGTTGAGCTCCAAAATGAAAATAAATACTTTTTACAAAAGTAATTAATTGTCGTTACTCATTAATATTACAAAATTAAAAGTAACTCGTTATCGGTATCTTAAAAAGTAATGATTCGTTATCATTTTTAATATTGAAATAAGACAAGTCTAAAAAAGTTTACAATATTTTTTGTTTAAATATTGAAACCGATATAAAACAACAATAATGACATTAAATATTTGAAAATACAACTAAGGAAAAAAATGTTTTCTCGATTCGAGCTAGAGCTTTGTACATAATAATATTTCAGAGTGAATTTATATTATATATATATATATAT
>NW_017259206.1:1753663-1763232 GCF_001594045.1 Atta colombica
TGAAATACAATCCAGCTAAGGTGACATTTTTCATAATAAATTTTGAAGTGACATCACCAAAACTTTGAAGATCCAGAGTCATGATCTTAATAACATCAAGATTAAGGTTATCGGCGCAGTGTCTCGTAATCTAAATTATTATTAATATCTGAATAATTTTAACATTACTTAAAAAGGTCTTGAAGTAAGAATGAAATATGAATATCGGCTAAAAATTGAAGAGTAAATAAAAAACCTATGTTATAAATAGGCTCAAAATGTAAGAAGTAGAAAGTAATAGAAAAATTCGTTACTGTTACAAAAAAATATAATAATAAATATACTACTTTGATAATAAAAATGTTTCTTCTTTTAACACAAAATTCAAAAAAATATAAAATTAATAATAAAACAAAAAAGAACCATTAAATAACAAAATTAGGTAAAAGAAAGGTAAAATTACAATTTCAAACAGTATCCACAATATTGACATAGTGCCTCTTCTTGACGCAAATTATTTTATAATAAGGAGAGCTATTATGCATATAAATCCTTTTGAAAGGCAGATACGTAGTTCAGTTTTATTATTGGTGATGCGTACGAATATCTGATGTCATTAAAACATAAAGCAGATGTAGTCATTAAAAAGGCAAAAGATATAATTTCTCTCACGTACATCGAGTAACAATCTTACGGTGAAGATAACTGAAGAGGAAAAAATAAATTTTATGCGTAAAAATATAGATATTACACGACAGTAATTATGCACGATTGAGGGTGATCGGCAAAAAGGCATGACGAAACTTGTAATATCAATATTAAGCGATAAATCGAGTTGCCTTGCTTTTATGACACGCGAGTAGAATGTAATTACCGTGATATTACTTGCACGACTATTACGTTAAAGTCACGCAACTACAGGGAAAATTTATTATGTGTGTACGTATCTCTTAATGCTTACTCTAAACGTTAAACTTCATTATATAACCTCTTTATTAGGTCAATCCCATTTATTTCTCCGTGTCCAGAGTAAAAGAAATTCTTTTTTATCCGTTATATGTCAACATAATAATACGTTGAATGTGTACGAAATTATAAAATTGCGCGGAGATTATATATGACCGAATATCTAGAGAAATTCATTCCGGTAAATGTCGGACATTTAGCTGATAAAAGATTGAAGATCAATATGATTTTAAATATACCATAGTATTATATAAAGAATAAAAATATCGCCGAACATTTATCTATTGCCATAATACATGATATTAAATTGCATGCAAAGAAAAGATACGGAAATTTTTAACATTTGGAGATACTACTATAAATCAAACGGTCCAAGTTGTAGATTAATGAAATTTTTATACACACACGCTCTAAAAAATATCAATGTGGATTTAATCCATGCAGTATCTACATAATTCTCATCATTTTGATAATATCAATACAGTATGGATTTATAACCTCTGATGTTTATATCAATACCATGAATTTAAAACCTTTATGATGTTAAATCCACATCATGTTAGTGTTATTATTGATATTAACACAGTCAAAATATATAATATGTATAGACATGGCATGGTGTTAAATCCAGATCGATATTTTTTAGAATCGTCTTTCTCGATCGCGATTATGTCGCGTGGAAAAAAAATCGTATCTAAATAAGCGCGATATTTATGTGCTGGCGCAATACCGTAATAGCGCGAGTGGCGATAGTACAATAAATTCATACGTTCAGCAATATCTTTCTCAATGAGCGTGCCGAGCGTTTACGGTTTTAATTTCGCCCCGGTTATGCAAGATTACCGTGGATACATAAATCGACGGAAAATCGCTAAATTGGTAGCAGCGGCTGCATTCCATTTTTCCCCATGTTTGCTATGCGTGCATACATTATAGAGATATGTCGTTAGGAATAAAAGTTATGGTCGCTAACGAAGAGAAGCATAATAAAAAACAAAAGTAAACACATAATTATTCTATCAATATGACTCGTTTATTGTGGATCGTTGAATCATGGGGTGAATCCAGACAATAAAGGGAAAGAGAAAAGTGTGCGTGAAATGGATCACTGCGCTTTTTTTCACCAGGTATAATTTTTCTGCAGTTTTTCGTCACTTCTGCTCGTTCGTGTTCGAGGCATATCCGGAGTAATACCCGGGGAATTATTACACGGAATTATTACACGGGATTTTGCGCTACGTGTTTGTAATAGGCTAAATGTTGTGCTCGTGAGGGTGCCTTGCTCTGACGCCTTCGATCCTCGAAAGAGAGCGCGGGTTAAGTAAACGGGAGAGGTGAGATGGGCGAATGTTCATACGTGGAAGCGGGATTGAAATATCAGGGCGTACGATTCGCTCGTAAATGGAACGCTCGCCAATTTTCCGGATTGTGAGGAACGAAGAGGTGGCGAGCGGCGGAACGTAGAGGGAAAATACGCCGTCGAGAAGGAAGTCGTTTCGCCTAGACACGGCGGCAAGTTCGAATGGCCGGAAGCGAGGCGACGATATCGTTCGCTATTTCCAAGAGATATTCTTGTGTTTGGTGATGAAGGGTAACAGAGATGGTGTCTCATACATGCGTTGTACATTGTGACGTTTTTCTCTTGCAAATTTATTCGGCGATGTTCCAGGCAACTGCTTGCTTCTGTCTTAATGGCGATGTTCCGATTTTGGCTTTTTTGATCTTCCGATGACGGATTGACGAAGAGTAGAAAAATCAGAAGAATAGAAAGGCCAAACGCGAGTTAATTTCCTTATCGACGACGATCGATGCTTCGACGGGCCGAGATACGCGATGATCGGCGAGCGAATTTCGTTCCGTTTGCTCGTGAGCACTGCTGTTTGCCGTGAGTATTACCACCAACCTGGAAGTATAATTCGTACGATGAATAAACCTAAAATGTGTGTTAATACCGGACTATGTATAACGGTGTAATAATAAAAAAAAGAATGGGAATTGCACGATGATAAATTTTCAAAAAAGAAAGTATAATTTACGTGGCTTATCCTCTTGATAATTCTCTCCAAGGTAAAGAATGATTTATTAACTATATAAATTAAAACGAGTTGTAAGGATTATCGATATTAATGGATTAAATAACTCAAACTCAATATAAATATCATCACATGTATGGGATAAGAGATATACACTATTTTACACGCACAAGAGATCTGCAATATTGTATTATAATAATATTAAAATTTCAATGTTTTTTTTTTAGGATCGATAGGATATATATATACTTTGTTCATTAATTTTATTTATATACTTTTTGACACCATTAAATTAATCTTTGCTCCTGAACAAATTTCGCGCCGATTATTTGTTGTGAGCATTATCACCAACTTGGAAATTAATTCATACGATAAATAAGTTTAAATGTATTAATGCTTGCCGAAACGTGTACATTGCTCAATAATTATGAAGAAAGAAATTATATGGCGATAAATTTTCGGAGAGAAAAGTTGATTTACGTGACTTATCCTCTCAACGATTCTTCCCAAGGTTAAAGATTTATTTATTGTAATTGATTTATTTTTATTCAAACATGGTTTTAAATATTTTATTAGTAATTTCTTGTTTTATTCCATTGTTTTTGTATTTAATTTTTAATATTTGTGAAGTTTGTATATTATACTTTTTTTTAATATTTAATAGAACATCTATATATATTGTAATATGTCTTAAATTTATTTATATTGAACTTTACTCTTTGATATTCTCAATTGATTGATTTCTAAATTGATTATAATTTGTACCGTAAGTATTACTGCCAATCTAATTGATTCGTAACAATAAAATCAACAATAATAAAATACACAATAACACATCTCACCTCCACCGCCGCCGCCGCCGTATCCACCACCACCATATCCACCGCCACCGCCTAATTTCCATCCACCGCTGCCGCCACCGAATCCACCACTTCCACCACCAAGCTTCCATCCGCTGCTACCACCGCTGTATCCACCGCCGCCGTATCCACCTCCGCCGCCGAACTTCCATCCACCGCCGCCGCTGCCGCCGCCGCCGCCGTATCCACCACCTCCATATCCGCCACCTCCGTCGCTAAGCGCGATTACTTTGATGATCTTTCCACCGCCGCTACCGCCGTAACCGCCGCTACCGCCGCCAAATCCACCACCACCAAACTTCCATCCGCCACCTCCGCCGCTGTAGCCACCGCCACCGTAACCACCGCCGCCGTATCCACCTCCGCCGCCGTATCCACCTCCGCCGCCGAGCTTCCATCCACTGCTGCCGCCGCCGAAACTACCGCCGCCATAACCACCGCCGCTGCTTATGTAACCACCTATAATTTTAAAATTATGATTCCATTATTTTTCACCGCATTCAAAAATTTTGACTCTTAGTTAGATAACCGCAATTTATAGAGATGTGGGATGTCTGTGTTTGCGCGATGTACGATTTATTGACTTTCTTTATGCGACTACGAGCTTGGTACCAGATGGTTACGCTCGCTTATGTCGGTCCGCAAATTGCCACGAAGTATTTTGTGATTGCTACAAGAAGGAGACTGGTTACGTTTTGCCGATTGTGTAAGTCGTCTCAAAGAGCAGGGGGCAAGTACAAACTACTCTCGGATTAAATTTTATGAGTTCGTTTAATATTGCTGAACTAACCAGTAATCATATAAAAAAATTGAAAAAAAAAATTATGAAATGTGTATGCGTCTATTCGTCTCGCTCGTTAGTGTAAATAATAATAGCAGTGTAGCTTATTATTTCAAATGACAATTCTTGTCATGGTAGCGACAATAATTATTTTTTTTGTAATTTGTGACAATTTAAATATTTAAAAATATTTAAAAGAATAATTAACAACTACCGTTTATTAAAAGATGTGAATATAATTTAATAGTAAAAAAGACAGCGTCGGACAATTTCTTGAAATCTTTAATTTGCTGACTTTCTTCGAATTTTATTATATAGTTTTCTTTTACATTTATATAATTACAGTTACCATTTCTACCGGAGATCAATTGTATATTGTAAGAGATGAAAATCTTGATGACTTTCTTTTTTTAGAGAACGTACTACAAAATACAATTTTAATAAGTAATCGATCTCAAACAAGGTAGTGAATCTCCAGCAGGAAGATGATAGTCATGTTTATAATGTTTAATTTAATGCCATGTTAAAATAGATTTAGAATAAGTCTACTTTGGAAATAAGATAGAATAAAGGAAATTGTCACATTTACGACACAATGAATTGACACATTTACAATTAGTGCAATCATTTTCGACGGATTCTAGCGTACTGAGAAGGTTAAAAACGTCGCGAACACTTCACACGCGGAACACCCCCCCACCATTCCCCAGTCGTTTTCATAAATCCCCATTGTACTCACCGTATGCGGTGGCGACGAACGCCAGCACGAGTGTGACAATGAACACCTGCAACAAGAGAATAGTCAGGTGTGAGAGCTTTAAAACAATCGCGAGAAATTGATCTGTACGAAAGAGTGTATTTCGATCATTCATGTATACATATATTAATATTTATACGAGAGTACATGCGTACATGCGTTCGCGCTAGGATCCACTTCTACGTACCTTCATGTTGGAGGTGTTTGATGCCCATCATGGGGCCCGCCAGCTCTTTTATAGCTCCTGCCTTTCTTCGCAACTCGGGGCCCCCGCCCTTCCGTCTTACCTTTTCCCCCGCATGTTCTTCTTCTGGATCACGAAACTCGACTTTCGTGCCCACCACCATCACCGTCGACTACGAAAAATTCCCGTCGCCGTTCCAGACAACTGCCTCCCCACCCTCTCTTACGTCGAGCGATAACGAGACATCGGGTTGCTAATCTTGACACCTGACCATCCGATCGTGCCACAAGATGCCTCTCGTCGTCGCAGGGCGGGATTCGCGACATTCGCGACACCCGCTTGGATGAAGGGGGATGGCGTGTGGAAACGCGGTGACCTCGTTAGCGGAAAATGGCGGTGATTCATCGGCCAAGATAATCGCGCGACGTCCACAGAATATTCGCCTGTTCGAAGGGGAATGTAGCCTCCGGGCGCGACGAGAGTTGCGGTACGCTGATTGCGGAATCTCCCGTTCGTATGCTCAGCGCGGTAGTAATTATCGCGCGGCGAATCGTGCTTGCTGGACCGGAAACGCCCGGGACAGACGCTCTCCAATCTGGTAACGTTTCTTCAGAGTCCGGACACGCATGCTGGTGACTCTTTCTTGATATTAACCCATCCAGCCCATTCTTTGCTCTCGCCAAGTGAGCAAATCACACTTATACAAGGTGTTTCGAAAATGGAACTGTCGGGTCAGATCGTTGTAATCTGGAGTCAGAGACTTTTCTTTTATGTGAACCGAATTTTGATCTCTACTTTTGATCGCTGCGTTTGAAAGTTTTCGCGTTTATATCAGAATTAGATTTTTAACCTATTTAATATTTCTATTTAATATCCTTTTTATTTTATGATTATGTGAAAGTTGAGCAATCTAATCAAAGTGGAACATGTATGAAATATTAATTATGTATAAAAAAATTGAAAAATGAACTAAAAATAATTAAAAAATTTAAACAAGCTACTAAATCTGAAAATAATTTATAGATCATCAAAATAATTATGTAGGACATTTAAGCAAGAATGTGTACACTTTTTACAGCATTGCTTATACAAGAGAAAAGATTTGATACGAATGCTAAACCTATGTTATAATGGTAAATTCTATTTGCAAATATAGAGATCGCAAATTATTTGCAGGTGTAACAAATATCTATTATTTTTTGTACTTACTAAAAATTATTTACAATAAATGTAAAATATTTATCAAATATGCAATTTTTTGATATAAACAGCAAACAAATTTAATTAAATTTTGCAATCCTTTTGCGTTTATAGCAAAATAATTTTTCTCCGTATATGCTTGAGCATTCTAATTATTTTGATGGTCCAACGAAATTATTTTTAGATTTGTATCTAATTAAATTTTTAGACACTTGACAGAATTGTTCTTTTTGTATGTAATTTTATTTTCTATTTTCTAAACCATTGTCCGAAAAAGACATGAATAGGATTTTGTACTCTGTAGAGAAAAGATCTTTTATTTACTGCTTTATTTACTGCTTTAGATTCCTTTAGACACCTAATCGTAAAAGCGAAAATTGGTTGTAACAGGAAAGGAAAGCCTTGCTCGAGGGAGTTGGCCAATGCGTACGTAGACACACCGCGGTTGCCACGGTGTGGTACGCGAAATTGTGCAAGTTCCAACGCAAGAAGATAAACATCTCCGAGCCATTTTTTATCTCCGGGCAATCTCTTGGCAGCGTGTACTCGCCAAGACATCACACTGTTATTATCAAAGATCACACAAATAAATTGCTGTTCCTGATAATTCTTCTTAGTGCAATAACTGATTGTCCACCGATCGCCACGATTTCGTCAGGGAAACGTGTTCTCGATGACGTCGTGTGTCAAATCGTAAAGCAGCATCAGATAGGACTCATGGTCAAAGTGTAAGATTATAGATAATTAAAAAAAACCCTATGCGTGTCGAAAAATTAATAACACCGTTTACTAAGTTAAAATCAAAGTAGCGATGAAGACAATACATGTGTATAGATGGAAAGATAACATTTATAATAGCAGAGATCTGAGATTATTCGTAAAATGATAATGATAATAATTGCAACCGTACCCGAGATAGTCATTGCCAATTAGCTAATAAATCAAGTTGTAAGATTAATACTCTGATAAATTCGATATCAATATTAATACAACATCAATATTAATTCAATATCGAGAAGATGTTGCAAGTCAAAGGTACTTTGCATCTATTTTCTCTTTTTTTTACTTTTTAGTCATACAGGAACGCATTGGCTTAATCGCGCTTCGGGAAACAATGCACAGAGCGATAATGGATCGTCGCTCAGTGGCGATCATTCTTCGTGCCAACGAGGTAACGTCTCGTATGTGTAATTATTACCAACGTTTTACTCTTGATTGCTGAACAAAAAAGCAATATTGAGATACTCTATGGAAGGCGAAGGCCTTCTTAGCCTTTCACCGTGCCGATGTCCGTGCCTGACCTCTTCGCGCTCATCGGTTAGCGCTCATCGAATCGTGCGATGGTTGATATGAGTAATTTGGACGGACAGGTCTAGTCATTGATGACATCGGGACTCAAGGTTGAGCGTATTCGAGAGAGTAAGTAATGAGAGCTATCATCCTGTCGAGAAGAGGAGTTATGAAGAAGTTCTGCGCATAGACACACACGCACGCACGCACGCACACACGCACACACGCACACACGCACACCCGCACACACGCACACACGCACGCACGCACACACGCGCACGCACACACGCACACGCACGCACGCACACGCACGCACGCACACACACACACACACACACACACACACACACACACACACACACACACACACACACACATATATCCTGTATTCATTGCTAAGCATTAGCATGCAGCGTTTGTGTAATCATGTTTGGAAGTTGAGAGATACAGGTGCGTATAGTCGTGCGCGCGTTACCTTTAAGGTAATTGGTACATTCCCTGTAGAATTCGTCATTCGCAAACTTAACAGAGTGATTTCGATTCAGTATCTCGATGTCGATGACTGCTTAATATCTAAAGTTCACAACTATCTCGATGATCACGTGT
Source organism: Atta colombica (assembly GCF_001594045.1). Classification (NCBI taxonomy): domain Eukaryota; kingdom Metazoa; phylum Arthropoda; class Insecta; order Hymenoptera; family Formicidae; genus Atta; species Atta colombica. The sequence goes on from NW_017259206.1 coordinate 1,762,320, forward strand.
GCGATAATCGTAAAAGCGGATTGCTGGCCTCCAGAAATGCGGAATTGCTAACCTATCGAACCTGATCTGCGCTCTAGTGAAAGTTAGACAGTATTATAATCCTTAGCAGTTTTAGCATGTTATGATAGAATGATTAAGGTACCCTCTTTTATATAAGTATAGATACTGCATACCTCGTATATACTAAATTCCCGTAAACTATAAGGTGAACGTATTACCCGATATTACACGATAACATTTAATAAAATTGAAAACTCTTGATATAGAAAAGATTGAAATATACTGTAGTCTTTTCTATATGGAAAGAACGATTTTGTTGAAATATTTAAAAATATAGTTAGAGCTGAAAATAATTTTATTGAACCATCAAAATAATTATAGGAAAATAATTAAAGGAAATTCAAGCATAATGAGCAATTAATTCTGCAAAAAATTTTGACATTCTAGTAACCAGCTTGAATTTTCTACATAATTAATATTAAGTGAAAATATTAAGTGAAAATCGACCGATGAGATTAAACATACGTAAGTGAAAAATTCCTATTTAATTATTCTACATAATTATTCTGTATAATTATTTTGATGATCTAGTAAAATTATTTTCAGATCCACATTTAGCTAAATTTCTATAGATATTTCAGCAAAACCATTCTTTCTGTACAACAAAAAACTTTGATTAATAATATTGGCGTTATTATTATGTTTGATATAGAGGCTCTATTTATTTTTAGGGCGCGCAACATTTAGGTTAAACGCTCAGTTTACAAAAGCGCAAAGAATTTATCTTGTTCATCAGTACAAGGATTGATATGTCTACTGACATACTTCGTCGCCTTAAGGCAACGCTTCCCGCTGAGTGCTGCATGATGATAATTAGATAAATTGAGTTTATATACATATATATGTATATATA
>NW_017259206.1:1763332-1767597 GCF_001594045.1 Atta colombica
GAGCAAGAAATAAATGAACATTGTTGATTGAGGGAGTTGTATATGTTCGAAGGGAGTTGCAAAATACGCGTGCATCGTCGACATCGAGAAAGGGCGATAGAATCTCTTTGGAGCCGCGGGATGCCACAAGTATGTGATGTAATATTACGTGCCTCACGGTCAGAAGAAAACCGGTCGGCGCTTGAGACCGCAGGATTTTCTATGTCGGAAAAACCGAAGCGTTTATCCTCAAACGAGTCAATTCTGAATCGACCAGTATTTCGCTTCTGCTTGCGGTTTTTCACCAAATATAATATTGTGCATTGTTATGCACAAAATTAAGATGTATGATTTAAAAATACACCGGATTCACCGTCGTCTCTTTTAAAAATAATTTTTATAGAGCTCTTAAAAGGATTTTCTTATTAGCGAAAACTGATGGGATATCTAATGACACGAAAAATAATAATGTTGAAAAAATAATAATATATCAAAGAAGAAACTATTTGAACTAAGTTTAGAAAAAAATACTGAAATTAAATAAAATTTAATTTACAGAGAAATATAGTTTAAAGTTTAATATGCAAATTTTATAAAATATAATTCTTCTGATATTAGAAGATTATGGAAAAGTTTTTTTAATGGTGAAATGTAAATTACATTTTCAGATATTTAATTCTGATTATTATAATACATTTATTTCGGAATTTCAAGATTTTTTTTGTCGTTATCAGATGCAAATTTGTAGTGCACGCACGTATTAAACCGTAGCTGTATGCGAGCATTGCAAGCTCTGTGTGACTATTCAAGTATCACGTTTATCGATGATTTGATTCTACAGAGTCAAGTATCGATTTAGTAAAAGTTGTCGCCCTCATTAGAAGTTGCTCAAATACATAACGAAGCGTGTAGTTTGACGAGCAGTACAAACGGAAGAAACTCTCGGGAATAGTGTGACAGAGTGACCGAATAAAACCGACGCAAAGCCGGCAGATCGCATTTACGTTCAGTAACATGCAAATCAATTCTTGTTTATGTTTTTTCAACATAATGTCATAATGTCGTTTCACGGAAATGAATATCGCTATCTTTCTTTTGAAACAGTGTACAGTATAAGGTAAAATTATAATTTATCTTATTACATACAAGCATTTTTGAAACTAATTTATAAATTAAACAACAGTAAGTGAAAATCAAAAAGTGTACAACATATATAAGGCAAAGGAGATCAAAACCATCAAAACAGGTCTCAATGCCTAATAATATGTGAATCTTATAATTTCCAGTTTCAAGCAAACTTCGCATCATTTATTTATCGACCCTGAAACACAGTTCTAGATTAAAGAACATATTAGAAATTAAATTAGTAATTATTTACAGCGTTTTCATACTCATTAGCATCAGTATTATTAAATTACTTATCAGTTTTAATATGTGATATTATGTACTCAATTTTAGTGTTTTACAACTATAAATAATCGGCGCGCAGTTGTCTGAATTGAAATTTATACAGAAAAGAAAAAATTATATTGTTGAGATCAACAAAATCTTCCGTTTATAATCCAATTTTGCTAAAAAGTAAAAAGATTAAGCTAGATAGAAATTTAGAAATAATTTTATTGGATCACCAATGTAATTACGTACATAGAAAAAACAGCTACGGTTACCATGATCAAAAGTCCATCAATTCATTTTTTGGTTATAAGAACTATAGTACAATTGTAATAATCGTAAAATTGATATATTTTAATCTTAACGGTTGTGACTGTAAAGATATGTCCATCTGTTATGATTATTAGAATGAAATATAATGATAGGCAAAAAATTATTTCTGCTTGTAACAATTTAACCGTAACATTTTTTTCTATGTCAAAATCTCTAGCAATCAATTTGAGCGTCTTTGAGATATAATATCGAGGTAACCTATTCTTCTCTGCGCGCGCATATTGACATTTATGTTACTGAAAAAAATAAAATAAGATAGATATAAAAGCAAAAAAATAAAATAAGATAGATATAAAAGCAAGGGTAATATTCAAGAATTCTACTTTCCTCGCCGATTTTGATGAAATTAAAGCAGAAAATATTTATTCTAGCCTCACTTACATGTTCTCATTTTTTTATGCCATCCTAACCTGAATAGTTAATTTCAACGATTAATATTTTGATTTACAGGGGCAGAGCGTTCATCATTTTTTTTACCACATTCGTTCATTTTGTGTACAAACGCATTGAATGAGACTAATGTTGTCAAAATTGATGAGGAAGATAGAATTCTTGAGTTATCAAAGTAAGTTTATTATCAAGATGTGCGCGCAGAAGAGGATAGGTTACCCCGATATTATATCTCTCGCATTGTTCTGTCACACAAACTCAGGGGCGCGATACTGTAACTGTCTTTATACGTCTACCAACGTAGTTGTCGATGACATTAAATGCGTCGATCGACAAAGACTTCGGGTAAGTCAATTCTATATTACTGCTATTGATAAATATGTAACGATATTCATCATTAATTCACGATAATAATCGTTGATTCTAACATAACCCCCCCTTAGGTGACGAAAACGTCGTACCGATACATTTGGAATTACAAACGACAACTAAAATAATAAAAATCGCTGCATAGCATATTAAGCAGATTGAAGGCACATATAAAGTAAATATTTTTAAAATATTTAATTAATCTTATTAGAATAATAATAATTTATACAATATGTTTATATAATATAATCTAGATAATCATACAGCATATATCATATATGTAATTTTTCATATATGTAGTTTTCATATATGTAGTTTTTCTTATTTATAATTTATATTTGAGAAAAAAGCATTAATATTGTTTAGGGCTATATTCCACAATGTTCTTTAAAAAATTTTACTCGAAATATATTACACTATACGGTGCTACACATAACATATTTTATATCAAGTAAAATTTTCCTTAGAGATGATGTTTTGCAATATAACTTACGTGAGGTTATTTGATATATTATTTCTTATATATATAAATATATATTTATATATATTGGGAGTACAAATTAGTTCGGTCCGTTTCCCTAAAGATGGCTCCAGCTGTTGCGAATGATTCATAATGACAGCTGATTTTGGCGGTTTCAGAGAGGTTAAACATCTGCTAATAATATTCAGTTTATATCGCTTTGAGTTTCATACAAAAACCTTGATTTTTACTGTGTTTGAAATGTCGAATTTTGTGTTAATCAAGCAGCATTTGCGGGAGATTTCGATTTTCTGCTTTAATTGGAAGAAAAGTGCAGCTGAAGCCCATCGAATGTTTGTCGAAATTTATGGTGACACTGTCCAATAAATGATAAATCATGTAGAGAATGGTTTCGACGTTTCAAGGATGGAGATTTCAGCATTGAAGACAAGCCTCGCTCTGGACAGCCAAAAAAATTCGAAGACAAAGAATTAGAGGCATTACTCGAAGAAAATCAGAGTCAAACGCAAGAGGAACTTGCAGAATCATTGGGGATAACTCAACAAGTCGTTTCTGATTGAGAGCCATGGGAATGATTCAAAAACAAGGAAATTGGGTGCCTTATGAACTGAATCTGAGAGACGTTGAAATGCGATTTTCACTTGCGAACAACTGATTCAAAGAGAACAGAGAAAAGGTTTTTTTGCATCGGATTGTGACTGGAGATAAGAAGTGAATATTCTATGACAACCCCAAGAAGAAAAAATGCTACGCTAAGCCCGGTCAATCGTTGCCATCGACCTCAACATCAACACCAAACATTCATCACCAGATACAGAGCATGATGATCTTTGAACATTCGAAGATCATGCTCTGTATCTGGTGGGACCAAAAGAGTCTTGTTTATGAGCTGCTGACACCTGACGATTCTATTACGGGAAAAATGGCCGGAATACGAGCAAAGACATGATAAAGTTATTCTTCTTCATGACAACGCTCGGCCTCATGTCGCTAAAGTCGTAAAAAAATATTTGGAAACGCTCAAATGGGATGTTTTACCGCACTCGCCGTATTCTCCGACATTGCTCCTTCTGATTGTTCCGAAGGATGCAGCACGATTTCGTAAGTCACCGGTTCACTTCTTTCGCAGAAATCAAAAATTGGCTCCAAAATTGGATCGCCTCCAAAGACGAGTCATTTTTTCGAGATGGAATTCGAAAATTATCTGAGAGATGGGAAAAAGTAGTAGGCAGATGGACAATACTTTAATTGATCTGTTCATTCATTTTGTTTTGAAATAAATGCATTTTTGAACGGACCGAACTAATTTGTTCCCAATATA
>NW_017259206.1:1767697-1774586 GCF_001594045.1 Atta colombica
TCACGCTAGAAATCATGTGCGAATTTATTATGTAGGATGAGTCATTTTATGTGATACACTAAAATATATCAAAAAATATAATAAATACGGAAAAATGTTATAGATAAAAGTTGCTCATTTACTAGGAGGAAACAAAAATTTTTGTTAATTTTGAGGAGATGACCTTAAGGGCAAATCAAGATCGTTTTTTTTAAATGACTCTATTTTTTATTCCAAAATTTAATAGCTAGTGTCAAAAGTTTCTCAAAACACTGTAATAAAGTCATTTTTTAATAAATATCTTTCGAGTTATAAGGTTTGAAAGTTACAGTACCGCCGGCATTAGCATTACGCAAGTGTTTGAAACATTTTTCCGTATCTATTATATTTTAGTATATCACTTAAAATGACTCACCCTGTATAATAAATTCGCACATGATTTCTAGCGTGACTTGAACAGCTCTCTAATTCTAATATTGTATTATTCAACATTATTTAATTATTCATTATTTAATTTCTATTTTTATATAAATAAGAAATAATGTATCAAATACCTCACATAAACTACGTTGCAAAACGTTATCTCTGAATAAAATTTTACTTGATATAAAATACGTTATGTATAGTATAATATATTTCTTGAATGATAATGTATAGTATAATATATTTCTTTAAAAATTTTTTAAAGAACATTTTAAAATGTAGTCCTAAACAATATTAGTGCTTCTTTCTCAAATATAAAAGTATAAATTACAAATAAAGAAAATTACATATATAATATATGATTTTACATATAATATATGATTAATAAATAGTAACTTAGGTCAACAATTAAACGAGATATAATTAGATATAACAATGTAAAATTTATTTTTTCATAATATAATTTTCCAACGACACATTTCGACTATATTTAGTATTCCTCATCAGTTGCAGAAATATAATTATCCTATATAACAAAAATTAAATTAATATATTTAGAAGATTCTCTCAATTTTCAATAGTAAGTATACCAATCATATTAGTTGATTTGTCGAACAATAAAACATAGTAATGATGAGTTATAATCCAACCAATTCGTCACTTGACTGCGAGAAAGTTCAACAACGTTCCAGTTAATAACAAAGTAATTTATAAAAAGAAAAAATATTATGTATTTCCATTCATCTGCAGTGTCACACAGTCCGCCACACGCATGATTAGCAAATCTGTAATATAGATTATAGATGCATTTACAAATTAAACAAATTTATAAAAGCTCATAAAGATAAAAAAGGTTATTTTGACAATAATAATGTAGTTTATAAAATTTAATATAACAATTGTGATTTCTTATGTAGGGCAGACAAAGAGGAAACTCAATATAAGAATAAATGAGCATTTTAATAATATTGACTCATCTAGACATTCAGTGATAACGAAACATATATTGCAATCATAGTTTTGATTGGGTGAATGTCAGAATAATGGATATTGAATAAAATTACAACAAAAGACTCTGAAACATTACACATTAAAGAGCAGTTAAATAGTATAAATTTGAAAAAAGATACCAAATCTCTAGATGACATATATGTTTATCTGTTAAATTTATCTTAATAATAATAAAAATAATAATAATAATTAAAAGAACGGCTTAGTTCTTTGTTTTCTTGACATTCTGACATATATGTATCAATCGCGTCTAAACTCTCTTACAATTAAAATCTTGTATCATGTGAACAGTATCCGATTCTAAGTTTTTTATTTTGCAATCGCAATAGACAGCAGTTAACTCATTAAGATATATTATGTGTATTTGCCTCATGAATATTGTAAGTGTTGCATAATATAAAAAAATTTACTCTCTATTCTACTATAATAATTATGTATAACTCTTTTTAATTTGTTAATTGGCTTTATGTATAACTGAGAGCAAGTTCATTTATATTCTGTTTCTTCAAATTATATATATATTTATACATAAATTTATAAATTTCATTGTTTTTATCTATATAATTTTAATTGTTAAGTCTTCAAGACTTGTTTAAGTTTCAATCTGCAATGATTTTATATCTTTAATTTGACCATATTATTTATTATTCAACTTAGTTATCTACCAATAGTATTAAAGACGCACGTACAACCATTTTATATAATTTGACATCAATCTACATCTGTAATTTTACTGGAAACTTTCTTTTACTCACCCTGACTGATCTTTCCTACTGTTAACCGACGAATTGATTGGATTATATCTCATACTATGTTTGATTATTCAACAAATTGACTAAATATAATATGGTTGCGTTTATATTGACTTGACTATTGAAAATGAAGGTGAGATGATCTTCTAAATATGTTAATTTAATTTAATTTTGGTTATATATGGTAATTATATTTCTGCGGCTGATGAGGACTAAGTATAGTTAAAACGTATCGTTGGAAAATTATACTGAAAAAATAAATTTTACATTTATACATCTAATTATAGCTCGTTTAATTGTTGATCTTACTATTTATTAATTTGTTTGAAAGTTATATGAACGTTAAAGAATTGTTTTTAATTTCTATTTTAATATAATATATGATGTATTATATTAAATATTACCTACATTATAAACATATTACATAAATTACATATTAAATAAATTACTTTAATAAAATTAATTAAATATTTAAAAAATATTTACTTTTTTTTGACAAACTTCGGATAAGTGCAATTCTATATCATTACTACCGATAAATATGTAATGATATTCATCGTTAATTCACGATAATAATTGTTAATTCTAACGTGACCCCTTCCCCCTTTAGATGATGAAAGCGTCATATCACATTTGGACACATTTGGATTTACAAATGTCAATTAAAATAGTAAAAATCGCTGTATCATAACCTATTAAGTAGATTAAAGGCACATATTTTCAAATCTAATATATCTAATTAAATTTTTAGATATAAATAGATCTCTACCTAAAATTTCATCTTTTCTAGTTAAATTTATAGATACGATCAGATATTGGTATCTAAAAATTTAACTATTAGTTTATACAGATATGAAAATAATTTTGTTGAATCATGAAAATAATTATGTAGGTCTCAAACTGATTGGTAAAGATTCCTACGTAATTATAATGATTTAATAAAATTATTTTTAGATATATTAGCAGTTTCTCTATCTCAATTTTTTTATTTTAACAAAATCGTTTTTTCCATATATAATTTACACAAAAACATAATTAAGTATCTATTTTAATCCAATATATCCTTCTATGTTTATTTGTGTTTATAAATTGAAATTTTATTACAGAAAGAATGGTTTGCTGAAGTATCTAAAATTTAATTAGATACTGCAGATCTAAAAATAATTTTATTAGATCATCAAAATAAATATAAAGGAAATTCGAGCATAAGGAGCAATGTTGTAAAAAGTTTCGATATTCTAGTAATCAGCTTGAGTTTTATATAATTATTTTCATAATCTAATAAAATTATTTTCAGATCGATATTCGCCTAAAGTTTTAGATACTTCAGCAAAATTATTTTTTGCATATAGAAAAAAATGCCATAGCATCTATTTATCTTACTTGAGAAATGTTTCAATTTCTTAAGAATATATAGTATATATAGGTATAGTCATGTATTTTTATGTATATGTATGTCTTCATCTTATTGCTATTATACAAAAGGAGGTCCCGAGGATTGCAGTAAAGAAGCGCGATAATTAGATTTACCTACGTAATTACACACGTACGAATTTTCTAGGAATAAATGTGGATCTACATCCAATGTTTCGTTCTGCACGGCGGACGATCTTTTCGCAGGATTATTGAGTTATCGTCTTGAAAATCGCAACTTGCCACCGCTACTTGTTACGAGGACTCAGGCGGTAACTCCGATTTATGCGGAGCGGTAATGAGCGGCATTGTCTGTCGGGTAATGCTTCATGCGTAGCTTTTCCCTCCTCCACATACGGATACACCGTTAATTATTAAGTGTCCCGGTTGCCGGCCATTATGCCAACTTCTTAATACAGTGCTGGCTGGCAATCCTTCTAATCAAGAATTGTAAATGATTTTGTGCCGCGGGAATTTGTGATATTGCCATATAACATAATCGTATAATTAATCAATTACGGTTAGATGGCAATCTCTATAAAATTGGCTAACGCTATTTAATTTCAAATTTTCAATGTTTTGCAACTAAGAACCATTTCGTGTCGCTAAATTCATCATTTGCCTTTCAAATTCAGGTCTATAAAAGTCACGATTGTTATACGTAAATAGATTTAACCGCAAATAGACTTTAAATAGATGCAATAAATATACAATATCAATCTTCTAAATCATACTGCTCGCGTTTCTATTCTGAAATCTGCAACCGCGCATTGTATATTGAATGTTTGTGTCATGCAAGCTTGAAGTCAGCTCATACTCCTCAAGGGATAAGCTAATGTTACTCGGAATGACACATCGCGTGTATCATAACACGCAATAGGACAGATATAACAATTGAGGTATTTGTCACGGTTAAGACTCGACGAACGTGTGCATAACGCACACCGGGACAGGCGGAAATACATCTTGCTTATTACAAGCGACACCGACATTAGAATGGAAAGTCCAATTAAAACCGGATCACTCTGACGCGAAATCCGAAAATCGGGGAGTATAATGCACACAGCATGAGAAGTTCGGATTTGTACGTATACAAATGGAGATTGCAATGTGGATCATCGCTCGGAATTTATTTCAACGAGAATTGTTAAATTAATGCCTAATGCGTCGCTGTAGGTGCATGCTTTATGTTGTAGGTGCATAGCTGCAAGACAAATATAATAGGTATTTGAAATAAATTGCAAATTTGCTGTCTTATGAAAGGAAGAGAGATTAACGCGTTAATGTACAGCTTGATGTATTGCGTTGTGGTATGCTATCAAAACAATGAAATAGGTGCGAAAAGAGGGACTCGCGAAGATACTCATGGCAATCTCTTCATAACCGACGGACAACTACCGGAAAGAGCTAAAACTTATCGAGGTAAGGCTACATCGCAAATGAAGTATGCAAATTCAGTCTATAAAACGTACATGCCAAATGCAAAGCAGAGATGAGCGATCGATGGACGAGGTGATGCGCGACTACGAAAAGTCACGCGATGGTTATGACCGATAAAGATGTAAATTGCGCGGTGACTAATGCACGCGTCTCACCTTTGCTGTTTTTATAGTGCCTATGTTCCAAAACTGACTATCAGTACTAAAAATCTATAGTGCACGTAACATAAATCGTAGATTTTCAACGCTGGCAGTAAATTTGAAACACAGCCATAGATATCAAAGAAGCAATGGTAACTCAATTCTTGAGTTAAATAACACTTTGTTATTTTTAACTTCCAAGTATGTCAAAATGTAAATTAATCCATTTTTGGATCAGTTTCAAAATCAACAATATCTTAATGTGTACACTTAGTAAATAATAAATTAAATTTGAGTAAAGAATTAAATTAGGGCTGTTTCTTGGCCAAAATGAAAAATTTACTTAAGAGAATCCTAAAGCCGTCTGATTGATATATTTTTTATTTCTTATGATTAGTGTAACATGGCGTCTCAAGCTGTGACAACATTTGCTTAATACGAAAGTTTTGTAACTTTGTATTACGAAATAATAATTTACAAACACGTAGTTTGCACGAACAAATAACGTCGGGTTCTTAGAATTAGACTTTGTTGCGACAAATTTGTTATATAAAAATTGACACGACTGCGTGTATAGTTGCATGAGATATTAATATTGTAGATAGTATATAAAGATATGTCGATGCGTTAGAAAAACAATGATCTCTGGTGACTTTGTCAGAGTTCGAGCTTCACTTTAGGATTCCCTTAAGTAGAGTCAAGTGATATATCGCTTATCTTGAGGAAACATCGAAATGTGATAAAAATCATTATTAAAAACAATAAAATTAAAAACTGTTAAATAAGATATTAATATATTCCGCGAATTAAGCAATAAAAACACTATTAATATTATTTCAATACGATTTAATAAGCATGATTGTTATTTAAAACTAGAATTTGAACCAAGCAATTTTGTATCAGATTCTTCGTCGCTTGAAAATTCTTCTCTAATTTATACGTGTTTAAGCAACGAACATTGCTTAATTTCCGATATTTTGGTATCAGTTAACAATTTCTTATTAATAAGTATGATAACATTAGCTTTATTAACTTTTTATTACAATTTCTCTCAAGTTCCCGAGATAAACGATACACCACTCGACTCTACTTCAATAATCCTTTAATAAGATACATAATTTATACATCTTAGAACTTTCTTATTTTAGCCGAAAAACAATTATAATTTAATATCCTCCTTTAATATATTTTATTATTTTCTTTTCTGAATTAAATTGTTTAACTCTATTACTTTAGTTAAATTGATAACATACTGAGTAGGAATAATAACGATCTATAGAAATGAATTTATATAAATAACTCAAATTGGATATAATTTGACATTACTAATTTAATTGTGGACTTTATTATTAATTATTTCCAGAAAATGTTTTCTCATATATCGGCTATTTTATTATTTCTGTTGATGAAGCTACCGTGTCCTATATAATCTATTTTGTTATTTTTTGCTGACAATGAGTCAAAAATTGAAAATTGATCAAATTTGAAAGAAGAAATACATCTGAATATTAATTAAAAATATAAGATATTTTTAAATATTTATACGAGTACAGTAAAGATTTTAAGAAAAAATAGTGTTTAGATTTTATTGGATAAAACCTATATATTATTCAGTATACTCTAAACATATGTTTCCCTCTTTTTCATAAAATAATAAGTATTATTAGAGAAATGGAAAATAAAATAATTAAATATTACTTTTATAATCATTAACATATCGATATATGTATA
>NW_017259206.1:1774686-1777445 GCF_001594045.1 Atta colombica
AAGTCTTCTATTATTTTGCAATTTTTGCAAAAGATAGCCGAATAAGCGCATTCACTTCATTATTGCCCGGTGTTTACTACTGCCAAGTGTACGCGTATCGATCGCTCGATGTGCGGGACGCGGAATGCCTGCCTGGCAAGCGCACCGCTCGGGCTATAGCGTTTATTGGCTCTCGCCGCGCACGCTGTGAGCCGAGTTGTAAGCCGAGCGAACGCGCTTCTTCGACTATATTAAAAAATTAATATCTTGTTAATTGTTGCAAAAATTGCAAAATGATAGAAGACTTTTTGATTTAGTTCAGTCCGTTTTATCTGCTCATGAGAGATAATCCTACAGGTCGGAGACATGTATATTACTAGATGTTGACATATAGTATAGTATAACAATCCCCCGCAACTCACGGTCTTGCGTAAAGTAGTGATAATCGCTGCGCGTGCCTTAACGCCAAGACACTACCAGATATATGTATAACATATTTATATGACAGTAAGAATTATTTTTCAATTAATTGACTTTCTATTTTTTTACTTATCTTCTAATGTTTAATAGATGAATTAGAATTTATAGTCTGGAATACAAAAAAAGCATTTTATATTCAATATGCCTAAGTATGGCCATTCAATATGGCCATTGATTTTACTTTACAAAAAAATTTCTTTTCTTTCGATTTATTGATTAATAAAGTATTGTAACAAAAATATGAATTAAATACAATATATTGTAAAGTATAAATAAAGAGCTGCAATAATATAAATTCTAGAAATTAATAATCACTTGGTAATTATAGCAATGACTTACATAACCTTGATAGTTAAAGCAATGACTTACCTTGGAAATATTAGATCATGATTATGACATTTGGTACTTAGCATCATTGACAACAACAAACTGAGCAGTTAACTGATGCAAACAAGTCACACAGACAGCCTGTAGGATAGTCAATATTTGTTGAATTTATCTATGTAACTATTTACAAGTAGATTATATTAGACCTATAAGACCTTATTGGATACAGTTACTTTAGTTTGAGATCTTCGTGTTAGATATTTCGATCTTGCAAGATAATTATGGTTAATGAGATAATATATTTGCTACCATATTTGCTCCATTAGCAACGGAGATATTATCAACATACATATTCTATATAAGATTTTGTACTTTAAAAAATATCGATATGGATTTAACTTCGTGCTGATTTCTATATAATTTTCATTGTGTTGGTATTAATATTAATATAATATGGATTTAACATCATAGATTTTAGACTATAATAATGTTGATATAAATCAGGGGTATATAATCAGGAGTATATAAATTCATACCATGTTGGCATTAATGTAAGAATTATATGATTACAATTCCGTTAGGATAATAATTATCATAATACTTAACTTTATCATAATACTTAATCTAACATGTATATCCAGTTGATTACATGTATATTTATATCTATGTATGAACGTTGTGTATCAATTTGAACATACACACACACACACACGTACACGCGCGCGCGCGCGCACACGCACAGGGTGCTCCAAAATAATTGCCAAATATTTTGTGCATAGGTAGAGCGGACTAAATTGAATCGAAAAGTCCTCTACCATTTTATAATTTTTGTAAGAATTAATAAGATATTAATTACTAAAAATCGCCAAATATTGGTTTTAATAATTTTTTATTCAAATATCAACTTTACAGAAAACAGCAAGAGACAAAAATTGTTTATTTTCTTTTCAAAGAATTCTGAGAATTTTTTCAAAATTTTTTAGTACCGCATTTTCTCATGTTGGTAAAAATAATTGCCAATAAAAATTGCAATACTAAAAAGTAAATAAAAAATTCTGAAAAAATTCTTAGAGCTCTACATAAAAAGAATATAAACAATTTTTGTTTTTTGCTGTTTTTCTATAAAATTAATAGTACTCGAGTAAAAAATTATTAAAAATGAATATTCAGCGATTTTTAGTTATTAGTATCTCTCTGTTAACTATTGCGAAAATTGCAAAATAGTAGAGAACTTTACGATTCTAGATGACTTTAGTCCTATCTAGGTACAAAATATTTGGCGATCATTCTAGGACGCGCTGTATATATTTAAATTGATACACAGTATCCCATTTTAATTTCTCTAGACAAATAATAAGAAATTACGAGTTATTTAATATTTTATGTCAATATGTGTCGGAATAAAGTATAAAATATCTCGTAAACTATTGTTTTTTGATATTACCTTAATACTTTTATATGCAGAATAATTAAAGGAATCATATCGTATAAAAGAATTATGCAATTTTATTTTAAAAAAGTGGAGATAACTTTCATATCTTTTTGGCGCTTCCTCTTAGAAGAAAGACAATATAACCAAAATGTGGCTTTCTCTAAATCATGCAACTTTTGTCTGAAACATTTTTCTATATCTTCCATTATTTTTCAAGATATTTGCCTAGGGAAATTAAAATGAGACACCCTGTATATACTCTATATATATAGACACACATTTTCTACTTATTATTACCATTTGTATATAAACCGAGAATCCTTTGTGTTTATTTATAGTAATTTATTTTATTGTAAATTCTGAAAAAAATTTATTAAATACATTTTTATTAAAAAAAAATTATTTTATTAAATAGTTATTAGATAGCATATAAAATAATCACGCCTTGGCAAAATTAATCGAGCGATTGACCGATTAAATTCCAATAAAACTTTCAATTTTGAGCTATTGATTTGTATGTACGTTCGAATACGTTTAGGCC
>NW_017259206.1:1777545-1779651 GCF_001594045.1 Atta colombica
TTTTATTGGAATAATAATAAATAAAAAAATTATATTTGGAATATTTTATAAAGATAAAATACACTATCAAATTGGTTACAATTAATGTGAGATTCTATGTATGTGTAATTCATAAATATATTATAGATTATTATTCTAATAAAACGTATGTATACATATAATTTTATTAAAATAATAATTATTTATGAATTGCATTATAATTTTGCATTAATTATGATGAATCTCGCATTAATTTGATGGTTTGCTTTATTTAGATATAAATTATTCTGATAACAAAGGAAGTATTTTAATAATGAATGTATTAATCGACAGGTTAAGGAAGGATCCTAGTCTAAAGTACTAAAAAATAGGCAAATTTAGGAATTTTTTTTTTAAACTATCACTCCTAAAAACTTCAAATTTTAGAGGCATTTTTACATATTTTTACATATTTATTAGTTAATTATAAATTTTTTCAAATGATTTTATTAAGATTTATCTGAATTTATCATATATGCCATATTCATATCATATATGTCATATCATATATGCCATATTGCACAAGACGTTTTGTGTAACCATAATTTGACATTGTAGAATTCATTCAAACGATCTGAAACAAAAAAGTAAGGCATATTTAAGTCATATGTATTAATTCCTCTTCTGTGTAAACCTTACTCCGGGTAAAAAATTACAAAATTTTTTTAAGTAAAATTTGTTTGAAAAAAGATTTGATTTTTTTTCATTATTTTATTATTAACATTTTATTAGTTTTATAGGTTTACACAAAAGATATAACAGTTATTTCAAATTATCCAAAAGATAAAGCCAATCTGATTAGTTTATTATGATACAACAGACTTGAAAAATACGATTTCAAGAAAAACACGTTTAAAGTTTTAGTTACTATTTATACACAGTTTTTTATACTTACAATTAATTTTTAGTTAATCTGCTATTTCTGGTTCAAAATAAATCTTCTGCTTCCTCAAAAAATTCGTTTGCCTCCTTTATGTTATTTTAGCAATAGGACTTCTTTTTGTAACTTGAGCGATTTTTATTTCTGCTCATGCGAGTCGCTGTCTACGCAAACATTTTGCATTATTGACCAATAGTTATGAGGTTTCATTTTCGGATTAATTGATTGCCTTGATATTTTCTTTTTAGTTCTATCTTGACGGTTAGGGCTTCCTCTTCTATGTTTCCTTTCCATGATATGTACTATTCAAGCCAAAATTCGAGAAAGAATTGAATTTGAAAGACCACTAAGATTCTAACTGTTATAGCCGTTGTGTTAAGTTAGATGCACACATATAAAGTTTATTGTAAGAGATTTTGTTTCTTTTATTTTG
The DNA here is from genome assembly GCF_001594045.1 of Atta colombica. NCBI lineage: Eukaryota > Metazoa > Arthropoda > Insecta > Hymenoptera > Formicidae > Atta > Atta colombica. Next base: position 1,778,877 of record NW_017259206.1, read on the forward strand.
ACGCTTGGAGTTCTTGGAACATAAACAGATTTCCACGCTTTGAACGAATCTCTGAGTGCGTCAAACGGTCGGACAACTATTAAATCGCTTATATATCAATTTTTCGTCAATTTTTCGTCAATTTTTCGAATTTCGAAATAATACTTTAGGAACATATTTTTTAAGTGTTCTACTATAAATAAAAAATAAAAAAAATTTTATCGATTTTTTGAAAGTTCTAGGATCCCACTTAAATGCTGCAAAATTAACCATGCTTGATAAAATCGGAAAAGGGGACCAAACAGTGACAGATGGCAAGAAACCACTTGCGCAGAATCGATTCTTAGCTCACAATCGCAAATTACAGTTCGTATGGAATTCAAAGGGGTTCGGACATAAATGAAACCTGGCCACGAACTATTACGAGACACGAGGGACGGAAGAGCGACCGGTTCGGACAAATTGCCTCTCGATTTATAGCACCAGCCACGGGAGCCGGTCATCACGGTGGTATGAGGCACGATTTGTGACTCTCGCATGTGGGGGACGCTCGGTGTAAATACACGCGAATGGAAAAAAAATCAGATCGTCGCGATACAGTGACACATTCGTCAAATGAAACTTTGACCGAAATTTCCTTATAATCCGATAAGCTCACAGTGCAATATCGACGAGTGCAATCATGATAGTTGAAAATGAAGATAAAGGATCTTTCACAAATTTTAAAAACCAAAGTGTAGTGCCCGCTCTCTCTCTCTCTCTCTCTCTCTCTCTCTCTCTCTCTCTCTCTCTCTCT
>NW_017259206.1:1779674-1793785 GCF_001594045.1 Atta colombica
TCTCTCTCTCTCTCTCTCTCTCTCTCTCTCTCTCTCTCAAAATTTATATCTTTTATTTGCTCTTTCTTATTATTTATATACCAAAAAAAACGATTCTATTAACGTATCTACTTAAAAATTTAGCTAAATGCAGATCTAGAAATAACTCAAACAAATCTAGAAATAACAGAAATAAATCAAAATAATTATATAATTATATATATATATATATTGGGAGTACAAATTAGTTCGGTCCGTTTTTTTGTGTTCAAAAATGCATTTATTTCAAAACAAAATGAATGAACAGATCAATTAAAGTATTGTCCATCGCTGCCTACTACTTTTACCCATTTCTCAAGCAATTTTCGAATTTTATTTCGAAAAAATTTTATTTCGAAAAAAGACTCGTCTTTGTAAGCGATCCAATTTTGGAGCCAATTTTCGATTTCTGCAAAAAAAGTGAATCAGTGACTTTCTGCATCCTTCGAAACAACCAGTAATCAGAAGGAGCAATGTCCGGAGAATACGGCGGGTGCGGTAAAACATCCCATTTGAGCATTTTCAAATATTTTTTTTACGATTTTAGCGGCATGAGGCCGAGCGTTGTCATAAAGAAGAATAACTTTATCATGTCTTTGCTCGTGTTCCGGCCGTTTTTTTCGCAATGCATGGCTCAAACGAATCAATTGTAACCGATACCAATCGCTCGTAATCCTGGAATCACCAGGTTTCAACAATTCATAGTAAACAAGACTCTTTTGGTCTCACCAGATACAGAGCATGATTTTCGAATCATGAATGTTCGGCCATGATGTTGATGTTGAGGTCGATGGCAACGATTAACCTTAGCGTAGTATTTTTTTCTTCTTGGGATTGTTGTAGAATATCCACTTCTCATCTTCAATCACAATCCGACGCAAAAAATCTTTTCTCTGTTGTCTTTGAATCAGCTGTTCGCAAGTGAAAAATCGCCTTTCAACATCTCTCGGTTTCAGTTCATAAGGCATTCCCTTGTTTTTGAATCATTCCCATGGCTCTCAATCGTACAGAAACGGCTTGTTGAGTTACCCCCAATGATTCTGCAAGTTCCTCTTGCGTTTGACCTCTGATTTTCTTCGATTAATGCCTCTAATTCTTTGTCTTCGAATTTTTTTGGCTGTCCAGAGCGAAGCTTGTCTTCAACGCTGAAATTTCCATCCTTGAAACCATTCCCTACATGATTTATCAGTTGGAGTAGTGTCATCATAAACTTCGACAAGCATTCGATGGGCTTCAGCACTTTTCTTTCAATTAAAGCAGAAAATCAAAACTTCCCGCAAATGCTATTTGGTTAACACAAAATTCGACATTTCAAACACAGTAAAAATCAAGGTTTTTGTATGAAACTCAAAGCTATAAACTGAATATTATTAACAGATGTTTAACCTCTCTGAAACCGCCAAAATCAGCTGTCACTATGAATCATTCACAACAGCTGGAGCAACCTGTAGAGAAACGGACCGAACTAATTTGTACTCCCAATATATATATATAACAGCTCAAACTGATTACTCGAATAAAAATCTTTTGCAGCATTGCTCATTATGCTTGAGTTTCCCACAGAATTATTTGGATGGTTCAAGAAAAATGTTTTTTAATCTAAATCTAATTAAATTTTTTATAACATTTCAGCAAAATCGTTTTCTTGTATATTTTTTTTTAATAAATAACAATTTATTTATTTTCTCTTCTTTCTTCTTTTTATTTCTTTTCTCTTTTTCAATTATCAGATTATCTCTGACATCTCAAAGCCCAGACTACATTCGTAGTCGATTTTTATTTTAGGATTGTCTTAAACAATGTCTTCTTAAACAATCTTAAGATACTAATACGACTTGGCTTATGACATCTTAAAATTATCTTAAGACTATCTTTAAGACAATTGTAAATATAAGAATTAACTATAAATATCGATTGAATAAGAAAGATTCAAAAGTTGCAAAAGATAATTCTATATAAAAAGCTGATAACAGTTATATGCCTGTTCCTTGTATAAGGATAACTCAACTTACGTAAGAGCACGCAAGAGCATTTTTGTACTCATTGCATTTGACGTACGGCATAACAATACAGTAACGCAAGCGAAACCAGAAACATTTTTGGATATCACTTATCGTTTCCGGATTACATATTCGGCTAGATATTTATCGCGTATAATTATGCAACTAAAATTTGAAACGATACAAGTACTGATTAATTAAAGAGTCAGTAACAAATCAGCAAATTTCTTATTTTCTTTCTCTCGTCACCATTCTTGTTTCTTTTTTTATCGAAGATTATAGAGTAAAAATTACATATAATACACAAAATGTATAAGCAAGATCTGGATCAATAAATATTTAATATAAAGTTGCCATATTGATTTACATAACACGTTCAGTGATAACACGTCCAGACGGACTTGTGCTATGCTTATAAATTTTGTATATAATATAATTCTATAATTCTTATTCTACAATTTTCAACTCTAGTTGTGTAAATCGTAGACGGGGAAAAAGAAAACGTGAAGGCTATCTGGATGATTAGTAGTCGGAACTTTGCACAGCGCAATGTCATCACGAAGCATTCGAGAGTATTTAATGAATTTCATTAGAGACGATGATGATTAAATTGGTGAGATTTTACTTGTCTTCGGTGACTTGTCGTTGTCCTTGTCGTTGTCGCAATAGCTCATGAATCATTGCACACGTCTATCAAGAAATCGATTCCGCTTCGATGACTTTAAGCACTTTAAGGACATCTCTCGCGAGAGAAGTTGAAGGCGCTCTTATCCGCAACTTAACTTACTCCTAACATGCATCTTTATGCTCGCAAGCTTCGCTCGAACGATGTTCAAGTTATTTCCGAATTCTTGTTATATTTGTGTCTTCGTCGACACGCTATTTTTTGCACTTTGTTTCTCTTAGCATCGACAACGAATTAATATATTTTCGAAATTGTTATTTCAATTATTTATTTCAGTCATCTAATAACGTTTGACTTATATGTCTGCAGTATTTTTAACTTGTTTATTATTTTATCTGTTTACTATATTACAGATCATGAAATGTGAATAAGAATGAAAAGAACGGTTTTGCTAAAGTAGTTAAAAATTTGCTAGACAAATTTTTACAAATCTGAACATAACTTTATTAAACCATCAAAATAATTATGTAGGACGCTGGTTACTAAAATATTAAAATTTTTTGCAACATTTTCTATTATTCTCAAGCGTTCTATATAATTATTTTGATAATCCAACAAAATTATTTTTATATCTAGTTAAATGTTTAAATATTTCAGCAAATTTCTTCTTTCCTTGAGAAAATGATTCTAATTGAATATAATTTGAAATACGTCACTTAAGTTATTAATGACTTAAGGAGATTCTAAAATGAAAAACTGAATTCCAATAGAATCACTGTTTTCTATCAATTCAATAAGACTTATACATAATTTACGTGTTATCAACATCATTACATTCTATCGCACATCATTACATCCTATTGCATCAATATCGCACACATACAATTAACAATGGATTAACACACAGGCAAACAAGATACTTGCTTAAGACGGCACATAAATTTTGGAAGACAGAAAATATTTACACAGTTGAGATAAATTTTTAATTTTTTTAATCTAACGTTTTGCACGAATTACACCGAGCATATTTTATCAAAAACAGTATTTTAAATATACAGTTAAAAATGTATTATATTCATATTATTTATTAAAGATTATTAAATCTTTTCACCAAATAATGTGGGGGTATAAACCTTTTTAATAAATAGCTTGTTTAAGAGATCGCTTCCAATGACCTCAACCTTGATATATGTTGTCAAGATCATGACTCTGAATAACCTCCAACAGATTTTAGTCGTCGTTTGTTTCCCGTTAAAAAATTATTATATTAAGAAGGAAAATTTGAAAAATGATGTCTTTTTTTATTATATAGAACAAAAATTTTCTACTTTAAAATATTTTACGACTGTCCATGCGAAGCAACTCTCACTCCACCTCTGCAGAATGGCGGACTTTCCACGAAAGGCGAAGCGACTTTCATCCCACCTCCTCCCTGCTTAGGAGCGCGCGACTTCCACGCGAAGCAACTTGTACCTCACCTTCCCTTCTACTATGGAACGCATGACTTTTCACGTGAAGTAGAAAGTCATACGCTCTTATGCATTACTATATAAAAATAAAAATTATTTAGGAAAATAACATTTTCAAAGAAAATTTTTATTTTTGAAGCAGGAAATCTATTTAAATGCAGAGAATTTTTGTTTTCTATAGTACAATAGAGGAGACATTATTTTTTTAAACTTTTCTTTTTAATAACTTTTTAACAAACGAACGATGACTAAAACCTGTTGGGGGTTACTCAGGGTCATGATCTTGACAACATATGTCAAGATCAAAGTCATGGGAGAGGGAGAAGATTTCCTAAACAGAATGTTTAACATCTTTCTTTTTTATTCTTCATTTTATCTTTCATTTTTCCTTTTATCAAATTTATAAATTAATAAAGCCATCTGCGAATGACTAGATGTTGGTGCCTAAGGGCGGCAAAATCCTTAATCCGTCACTGCACATACACACATATATATTTTTTGTACAGAATTTTTGTATCGAATTAAATATCTAACATAAGTCTAATTCCACGTTTCTTCGTGTAATCTATTAGTCTTCAATTTTGTAAATAGGTATAATACAGTTCGCAGAGCTTTTAAATCAAGCAAATGTCACAATTTTGACAGCTCTAGATGTCATATTGGACTAAGAAATGGTAAAGAAGATCTCAATTTCATAAATTTTTGTCGTTCTCAGCATAAATTCTTTTCGTTACTTTTCCATTACATTTTAAAAATCGACGATCACCAATAATTATAACAGATGGGTGCCTAAGAATTTTCTAATCTCAAGCGCTGTGAGTGGCTTCTGTCCAATCGAACCGTGTCGTATGCAAAGTAACGATAAAACTAAAATTTGTTACCGTCACAGTTACCAAAAGAAAGTAACACAGTTACCAGTAAAGTTACTAATAAAATAACTTGTAACTTCGTTACAAGTAACAAATTACTTCTATTTCCTGTAATTTATTTCCTTAAATTTATGTATTAGGCTTATAATCCTGTTGATGTTTATTAAATTGATTAAATATTAATGATTACATACGAAAAGACCGATTTTGCTGAAATATGTAAAAATTTAACTAGGTACAGAAATAAAAATAATTTTGTTAATCCGTCAAAATAATTATGTAGGTAACTCAAGCATGATGAGCTATGCGGCAAAAAATTTTGATTCTGATAATTAGCCAAATTTTTAGACATTATGACAAACTCTTTTCTTCCGTATATATCAACAATAAATTTTATGCAATAGTAACAAAATTTTAATTAAATTGGAATATCGGGAATTTTTTATTGAATATTGAACTTTCTATATTCTGTAATAATATTGGTCGACAATTTTATTAAATGAGTTATTTGAATTAATTTGTACGTATCTTTTTATACTGATTCTAAAAATTAAATTAAAATTTACCCTACGAGAGAGAGAGAGAGAGAGAGAGAGAGAGAGAGAGAGAGAGAGAGAGAGAGTTCTAATTTTTTGTAACATATCTTTTCCTAAAAATCTATATATTTGCTCGTTATGGAATCTTTTTTAAATTAAAACAATTTTTGTTTTAAATCTTTTTAATAAACAAAAATAATATTAAATTCTATAATTTTTTTCTATGAATTACTTAGTTATGTCTAAATCAAAGAGATAAATAAAGGAATTTTTAAATGCATATTATTACTCAAAAATTCTACTTTTCTCATGAAACAAATTTGAAATCAGCACAAATATAAAAAAAATAATAAAAGAAAATCTTATCAAATCAGTTTAACGTAAGAAAAATGACATTTGTTGATCAGTGTAATAGTTATGAAGTAGCCGGGAGAAGAATAAAGATGACTCGAAGTATCATCAAGACTTTCAATTTTGTGTGTCTTCAAGTTCATTTAGTTTCAATTAACGATCAAAACGAAACACTTATCCATACACGGGAGCAAAATTTTGCAGACGCGAAGACACGTTATGAAGTAGCCACTTCTTCGCGAAGATTTTTCTCTTTTGAAATAGTGACGCGTCTTCACTATTGTCGCATACTCGGCCCTTCGAAAAAACTCGAACGATGAGCTCGAGGGCCTCCTTTCGCTCCGTCGACTTTGACGATTCGACGCCCCCGACGAGGGCCTCTCGTGCCAAACGAGGTGTAAGCATCGAGGGTATTCGCACGAATTATCGAGCGACAGACGACCATTCAGGTGCTACAGGAATTGATTTTCCATCTCTCTCCGTTTTATCCATCTTTTCTGCTTCCCATCGGCGATCCCGCACCATCTTCTTCTCCTTCTGCCTCTCATCCCTTTTTCTAGATAGTTACATCCTATAATTGCGATCTCTATCTCTCTTTTCTATAATTATTTATATCGTCACGTCGATCTCGTACATTTCCACATATTCTCACACGAACAAACATTCCTTGAATTATCCACAACGAAATTTGATTGCAATCAACTATAAGTACTTACGACGTAATTTTTATCAACGTTACTAACACAACATGTGTGACATTGGTCTTTGAGAAAAACTTCGAGAAAAACCGCCGCAGGTAATGAATATTGATGAATGCTTAATGGACGACGTATTAAATAAACCTAAACGAATATCCGGAGTTGCTGTTTTATCAGATATGAAGCTTGTTTTATCAAACATGTCAACGTCCCCCTTGTAAGTATCCATCATCTCGCATGATAGAGGCGCGTTTCACGTGCATTATGATGCGTTATAACTGATGCAACGAGCAGATCGATAATCTCGCACGTACAATCATGATTGGTAAACGTGCCGATTGATTGGAGAAGGACGCGTATAATACTCGATTCAACGACAATCCATCGGTGAATCGAAACATCGTCATCGGTCTTGCAACGGTGGACAGCTGCCAATCGCGGATGTAGCAACTAGCAATCCAAGCTCCGGTGGTCGACACGATGACGTCGACGTGGCCATGCCGTCATCGAATTCCATTCGAGGAATCACATGAGAATTCTGTCGCGCGGGAATTCAAGTTTTCCTTTTTTCTTTCTCTCTCTCTCTCCCTTCCCGATTTCGGTTTCCCGACGCTGAATTTCTCCCGAGCTTTTCCACCGGCATTCCCGGTATGCTTGGATCGATAGTGCGATCTTGGATTTCTTTACCCATGTGATCGTTTATCGATGTTTGAAAATTCGATCTGCCTGTTTTTTTTTCTGCTTGTTCCCGTCTTATACGAATTCCTGATCCAAAGCCACAGCTTCTTCGCAATCCTGAATTATTGGAAGTGAACGCTTTAACATTTTAACACTTAAGTAAATTGCCTGATGATCACATTTATCACGTATAATTATGACATATTATAAATTTAAAACAAAATTTTAATAAACTATACGAAGTTTAACTTATAACGTTAAATTCATAATATCAAGTTATATTCAATTTGAATTATTTTTAATCATTTCTATAGACTTGTTCCTACGCAATATGTCATTAATTTAATTAAACAAAGCTCAAGAAATGTATTAAATTTATACTAAGAATCTTATGAAACCGCACATGTAAAAATAATTAATAGGAAATAAAAGTTCGTAACAGTAATATACAATTCACATGGAATTATTTAAAGCATTAAAGATCCAGCTGATTTAATGGATTTTTATTTCCTATTGGTTGTATTAAGTTTAATTTATTATTTACTAACTTAATTGTAAGTGCATACGTTACATAGACATTGTTTATTTTGAAATTAAAACAATTTAATCACAGAAATTATTATTAATATATATTTTTGAAGTTAAAAATATATTATTTTGAAGTTAAAAATAATCAAATATTATTTAATTTAAAGGATTGGATTACCACTGCTTCCTTCATATTTAACAATGGATTTAAAAAAACAAATCTTCAAAATTTCGATATAACTTTTATCTTCGTGGTATATTTAGAAACATTAATTTTGATATATGTATAAGATATATAAGGTCATATCATGCGTTTTTTCTTGATTGTAATCGTTAAGGTCAATTAAATAGCTTAACAAAAATAGGAAATAGAAAATAATGATCAAAGCTAAATCTTTTAAATAATTCAGTATAAATGATTATATAGTATACATACAATATATGTATAATACATTCATTATTTAATTCTTTTTCTTATTTGTTAAATTTTCTAATGTACGGTCCAATAAGATTCTTAGTGTCAATTAAATAAAGTTCAATTTTTAATTAAAATTAATTACATAATTTATTATTGCTATAATTGCTATAATTGCTATAGCTATAATTTTAATAGCTTTATATATTGTAATATAAAAATATCTTGAAGTATGCAACATAAAAATATATATATTAACAATTTTTAATATCTGTTACGCGATGATTCAAATACGAAAGTGATGAATGCTTAATCGCGATTGAAATATTAAACGTATATATCATAGACGTATTTTCTTCCAGTATTCACCATGTCGAACGTCACTACGAATTCGATTCTCCTGTGCGAAACTTATCACTATCGATCGATCTTTTTATGCTGAGAAGAAATGCTACATCATCTGCCTTGTCGGTCACGCAGCTCCAGGCGATTTCTCGCTCTCGGCTAGGTTGGAGAAAAGATTCATGTTTACTTTCTGGAGATCGATTTGCCTCACGAAATATTTTCCACGACTTTCTAAGCATTTTGTAGCCGTCTATATTCGCCGATTACACTGTAGAACAAAATTTTATCTTTTTTTTTGCTACGTCAAAGTGAAGTCACATCCAATATATTTTTGTTTGCTGAACATAAATTTGTTGATAAAAGTTAGCTATGACGTCAAAGAGAGTTACTTTTTTTAGCCCTTTTTGATGTCATTTTTCTGAAAATTGTGAAATAATAGCCAACTTTTGTCAAAAGTTTTATACAAAAACGAATTTATGTTTAGCAGGCAAGAATATATTGGAAATTACATTGGAATTTACACTCATAATGAAAGAAAACGTTAAATGTCGGATACTGTTACATGAAAAAAGAAGTTATTTTTAAATTGCTGTATCTCGGAAATAAAAAAATCGAAAATGCATTTTAAAGGTTTGAACGAAAATGCATTTTCGGGTTTTAATATGATGTGGTATTAATAAAATGAAGTAAGAAATTTATTGCTTGATGTTACAATGTTTTGAAAACTTCCAAAATTATCGTTTTTAGTTTCTTTGCCTTTTTTTTCAAAATTGTGTGATGTATTAGTGAACTTTTGCTACAGATTCGTATTCAGAACGTAAAAATATATCGGAAATGGCTATATATTCACATACGCGTTGCAAAATGGTGTTCCTTAGTGTTATTTGCTCGCTCGACTGAAAAATGCGAACGATGTAATAGAGCTCGTGTGGCTTCGAAACTGTTTCGATCCGCTAAAAATCAACATTTTCCATATCCATCATATTTCTATTTACCTACAGACTACAATATACCGAATTGGTATGAATCGTGGAGCAATGATATAAATCGATAAAAAAATTTCTATGCACATCAATTTTTATATGTATAAAATATATAATTCTCTTGATGCATTATATCTTTTTATCTTTTGACAATTTCTGCTTTTTTTATTTTGTGAAAATTAATGACGCAGTTATTAGGGTTAAAAGGAGATAATTTGACGCGATAAATGAAAGTTTAACTGCACAATTCCATATAACGGTCCACCAATTCTGATAACTGCGTATCGTCGATTCAATGGCTTTTATTTCTGGGACATAGAGTAATTCACCGTTTTATACGGTGGCTAAATAATAATATAAAATTAGCAATGATGTGTTTGCGTTATTTGTTTTTATGAAAGCCGCTATTGAAAACAGAGCGTAAATTGTGGTTTTCGCAGCAATTACAGCGTTTCAAAGCATAGTGTGTTACTGAAAGAAAAAGGATTTAATTATGTTTATTGATATCAACTATAATCCATTAACAAATTGTGCGCTTTGATTTACGTCCGCAATGGTTTTGCAGTTTTATATGTGTATATATTTTGTATTTTTATACTTTTCATTAACTATTTTCGCTTCTCTTTCATTCCAATGCATCATCGTCATTAATTTTTCAGATGGATTTATTCGTCGTAAAAAGTCCTTTCATTGTTTAGATTTCAAAATTCACACATAAGACTGGGACTCCAAATGGGAATCAGCAAAAAAGAAAAAATAATTTATACTTACCAAGATCGGCACTAATTTTTTTGTCTTTTTACAGAATATATCAATGATAAAAAATTGAACATAATCTAAAAAAAGGCAGTCGTCCTCGATACGTAATATTACAAAGTGCGAAACTTCTTTCATATGAATTCGTAACCGACATCGTTTGCAGATGAAATCAATGTAATTTGTCACGTCTACGATATTCGGTTTTATCTAGAAATCCTATAAAACCTGTCGCATACGATGTTTTTTTTCTCTGTAGGATTACTAGCCAAATTTGCGTGCTTGCTGCCATATGGTATTGACAGTGCTGTTAGCTATGTTGCTAGTTTGGCTCGAGATAGCTCGAGAGAGATGTGAGTTTTCGTGTAAGTTGAACAACTGAAATTTGTTTGAGAAGATACTTGATAGAAGTATCTGAATAAGTGAACATGGAGTGGATCGTTGTTACTGTAGTAGATACATCATTGTAAAAATATAATTGCATTGTTTTTAACAATTGCAAAGAGAATATTTTGATGATATGACCTAAATTGTGTCCTACTTAGCTCTAATGAGCTAACACAAAGTAAAGGAAAAATAGCACTTGACATATCACGAAAATTCTGCAGACAACAGCGTAGCTATCAGGTCACACAATTTTTAGCATAGCAGCCAGCAAGATTGTCTACAGCAGCACGCAAACTATCTTGCAGGAAAAAAGCATTGTGTGTTGTAAGCTTAACACAATCTCAAATGACTTTGTCAAAATCCTATGAGAGAGAAAGATATATTTATATATATATACATATATATATATGTGTGTGTGTGTGTGTGTGTGTGTGTGTGTGTGTGTGTGTGCGTGTGTATATATATACACTCTTTTTGTATATGTATTATTCCATTTTAACTTGTACTATCCCATACCGAAACCTTAATTAGGGGAAACCTAATTATTGAGTAAGATAATATATACCATTCTTTCTCATAAAATTTTGACAAAATTACTTAGAACTCTGTTATAGAGTCTCTAGTCTTACGCACATTACTCAAAAATATTTTTAATTATTAAAGTATCATTTTAAAGATCGAGATGTGAATAACATAAATAATTAAGAAATAAAGCGATCAAATTGAATCTTAATGCTAAAATCACTAAGCGATCAAATTGAATCTTAATGCTAAAAATAATTCCGTATTTATATATCATAATTCCAATCTTGTAAATTGCGTGCCGAAATTATTTTCTGTCTTAAAACATAATCAGAACTAGGATAGTAATATTACGAATTAAATTAGCGAGCAATTAATATTGATGTATGCTTATAAGCATCTTTATAAGTATCTTAAAAGCTGTAAGTAATTTTATTGCGAAAAATAATTAATTTTTAATTATCTTCCATCGGAAATGTTATGTTTACTTTAAAAATAAATTTATTCTTCGTGAAGGTGATTTATATTTGATTGTTCGTCGAGCGCGGTGTACTGATTTATCCGGGAAATGAAATATTAGTTGCATACGCGGAATGCAAGTATCGATTGTGCGGCATCGTCCATTCCCGTTTTACATCTACACTCCTCTAATTAATTCTATCTCAGCGAGACGAAGTGGTTTCTCGTGTTCCCACTGGTTCTCACGCCTGTGTTCCTCGCAACGCGCAAGGTATGTCATCGCGAGGGTGTCATATGGAAAGCGACGCGGCCAAGTGCGTGCGTTCCGCTCGCGGCATGATGGTCTCATCCGCTTTAATTCCTAATTACCGACGGTCGTGTCACAAATGCCCGTTGATTCGAACGCAAGTCAATTGCAAGCAAATCTATTATATGCTAAACCGCAAATTGTTTGGTCCAATCCACCGATCGATTCAAACGGAGCAGTCATTCTTTCTTCGATTTCCATTTCTTAACATTTCTAGCAGGCCGCACTATTGCCGAAAAACTTTAATTAGTAGATTCAGATTTGAGAGGCGTTTGAAAGTTTGAGAGTTTTTGTAAATTATATTTCAAAAGGACAAAAAAGAAGAACAGAAGTGGAAGCTTCATTCTTTATTCAGTTTTGAGTGGATTTAACTTTAACGAAATCTTAACTTATAATTTAATTATAACGATATCTAAAGTTAAAAGTTAGGAAATGAAGGAAAATGACTAATTAAATTTTTGCTGAAAGATATGAAGCTTAAAGAGTTCATAAATAAAAGAAGATAAGATAAATGTTCCAGTGACTGGACATATATACTATGTTTGGACATTTACACAAAACTTAGTATATGTTTATATTATTATTAATCTCAAATCCTTTTTAAAATAATCCTTAAATACAATTAAATTATAATATAATAAGAAAGATATTTGAGAAAGAGAGAAAGAGAGAGAGAGAGAGAGAGAGAGAGAGAGAGAGAGAGAGATAATAATAATAAATCTTATGTAAGTGTCAAACATAGAACATGTCCGATCACTGGAATGTTTACCTTAAAAGAAATTATTTTTGTGACATCTTACGCTTACTGCACAATAATATCTTTACTTACACTTTTATATTCACTTACATTTAATTACAACTCACTTATACTTAATGTATGTGTATAATAATGCATATGAAATTATATTGATTTATTGATGCGCGCGTTTAATATCATGTGTACAATAAAGAACCATCTCAAAATAATTATAAATTAAGTACGCAAACTGCCATAAAGCATTACGATTGCCGTATGGAGAACTGTTTGAAAACTGGTCTTTAATATTTCATAATCGTCGATTATTTATGACTCATTCATTTCGTCAATGGTATTCGCGTCGTTTTGTTACATAGAAATCCTGATAGAATGAACCGCATATCTCGACGAAATGCGTAAACGCTTGTCGTTGAAAAAATTAATGGTTGATAATTAGCGATTACATAATCGAACCCTGTACAATAGAGATGTCTAAATTATATTATAAAGACAGCTTAAAAATATCGCAATGTTTGCGATAAAATATTTGAAATATTACTGCTGTGTGAGACAGGATGCGTCGCGTTGAAAGTGAGCTAAAGCAATTTGACGAGCAGAGTAATAGGACCAGGGCAATATCGGGGAGAAAGTTCCCGTAACTCTTGTGTCGCGAGTAGCTCGTAATCGTTAACACTCGCGCGGTGATTGCGCAAGATCGCTATAAGAGTGCAATGGCAGTTGTACCGGTCGTGGCGGTGGATGCAACTGGGAGAATTGGCCCCCGCCTCGTTCTTTCATCGTCGTCTCTTTCTCGTTGCCCACCTCGAGTGCACCGTGTCAAGGCTATCTGAGGCCGACGACACTGCACGTTCTTCAGTCGTCACGTCCCGTTGCTCTTCGATTCTCCACGTCCTTCCTTATCATTGACCGAGTAGAGACAACGAGAGGGAAAGTAGAAACGCGTTATGCCCATCTGTCAAACTGTCAGATCTCATTGGGCGAACATTTTGACGCAAAATCACTTTGAAGATATTTTTTAGAATTTGTGGACTTTAATAGATTCATGCGCAGAATGCTTACAAACTCATGCCTAATTTTTAAAAATTTCAAAGGATAGATAAATAAATAAATAAATCGCTATTTATTAAGCGATTTGGGATAACATCCCCTCTAAAATAAACATTACAGTTATAATTATAACAAATAAAAGTCGATGAGTAGAGAACTCAGGTATAGAGATATGTACAGAATATAAAAAGAAAATAAAAATAACAAAAATAATAAAATAATATAGAAATAATAACAAGTAAAAATAATGAAGTAAGATTAAACAAACATTAGAGAGAGAGAGAGAGAGAGAGAGAGAGAGAGAGAGATGCAAAATTTATTTCACACATATAGAACTTATCTAGCGTTTATATAATATTAC
>NW_017259206.1:1793885-1806797 GCF_001594045.1 Atta colombica
TAACTTAAATTACACACTTCAAAAAAGTTTCGATGCACACTAACTTCCTAACTTTTCATTTACGCTGTAAACTCACGAGTAAAAAGATATTGCCTACTCTGGTGGAAAAATATTTTTCTTCGACTGAAAGATGTTATCCGAGAGAGCACAATTTATCTAACTTTTTTTTTAACAAGTCCGTTTCCGAAGTAATGCGGCAGAAAAGCTAAATCCGGTTTCGCTTCGTTGCGTATTGTTTTTCTCGAACATTACAAAGAGGCTTTTATTCTGTTTGAAAATGCAACCGATCGCTATCTCCTAGTACGATCTTGTCACGGATACGATGGAAAGATCGTTGAATACCGTAAACGAGCGAATTCCCGAGGCGCGTGATTTCCGTCCTGAAACAGGATATTTCGCAACCTCTTCCAGAGACTAAATGAGGAAGCAGTTACGAGGAAATGCACTTACGGTCGTTTTAGAGGCAAGAAAGAAAGAAAAAAATGGAAGGGAGTAAACGAAACGATATAAGTAAAAGCAATATGGGTTGACCTTTCGTCTTTTACTTACTCGCGCATACGAGTCGCAATCGTGTTGGCAAACACCAAAAGCAGGATGTGTCGCAAAGATGCACGTAAAGAAATGACGTGACGATCGTGTAATCACTTGGGAAACCACAACAACGGAATAATAATGGATAAGTGTTTTTGTATAACATTAATATAATAAATTTAACATTATTAAATTTAGCATTTTCGTTTTTATGCACGTTAGTGAAGTAAAAACATTTTTATGTCCGAGTGTATACTATGATTTTATGTCATAAGACGAACACATTATGTAACGCGTGGAGTTCATAATAGCGCTGCATATGCATCCACCATGATATCTGAGATGCAATAAGGATATCTATGACAGTTTATCTCCACATTTGCATGAATATTATGAAATATTGTCCGTGATTGTTAGTATTTCCTTGCACAGCGATATGGTGTTTTTTATGTAAAATTGACTAAAAGGAAATATCGTAAATCAATATCAATAATGCATTTGAGAAATACAAAAAAATGATAAGTCGAAAAAGAATCATTAATCTATGATTGATATTGATAAGCATTTCGATCACTTTTCAATCGAAAATTTTGTTTCTATTGGGTGTACTAATGCCTTTTATAAAATATGTAATTTACAAAAATAATTGACGTCACTAGTTTTATCTTAATAATAATTTATACCCTGGTTAGAAAAATCACTTTTATTTTATTAAAGTAATTCGTTATCGCTACTCGTTATTCATTGAAAAAGTAACTCACTACGTAATGAGTAAAGTACAAGCAACTTAAAAAAAACTCGCATGAAATCCGGTTGCAGTAATTAGTCGGCAGTGTGCGGTATCATAAATATTTCTCCACGGTATATATTCATTTGGATAAAATGACCGAGACACGTTTGTATCTCTACTTGACCCCGCCATATAGAATATAGTAACAATAATAATAATAGTAATAAAAATTTGTCAGTTAGAAAATCTCAGGTAGAAAGCGCGATGGGAAAGGTACTCATTACTTAGCGCTAATGACGGTTAGGTTGATTACAAGCTACATTCGTGAAGGACGAATGAAGACGACCACGGTTATTAATGGAAATGATAGTCTTTGCGGCTATATTTCGCACACAACATTGTAACGTAACGAGGCGTTTGTTTTAGAGAATACTTTCGCTCTATCGAGAGTGTCCAATTATTTCCACAGTTTTAATTATCGCAAAACTCTCTCTCCGCCTTCCACTTGTAACCTCTTTTGAAGAGACGTATCCATTCTTTATCATTTAGACGAATATTGAAAATCCGATCTGTATCGAACATGACATTCATTCGAATTACATTTAATTAACACCCAAATTTTAAAATTATATTTTATGTGCTTTAATATTGAGGAACATATTTTCTTGTCAAGATAATGAAAATATTAAGATACACCGCACATATATATTGCTTGCTCGCAATTTATGCATGAGTATACTCCCAAAAATCAACGCGCAAATTAAATTAGCATGAAACAGAAGTAATTTTCTCATGTAAAATATGGACGGCTCTTGTACGCGAACGTCGATTTGCACGGCAATCTACAGGAAAGCATTTCTTGCGCAAATAGAGAACAATTTCTATCTCTCTTTCTCTCACTCATTCATTCTCTCTCTCTCTCTCTCTCTCTCTCTCTCTCCCTCTCTCTCTTTCTCTCTCCACTGAGGTGTACGTAAAACGAAATGACCTGCCGGGCATTGCGATCTAACGCCCAGCAATGTTATTACGTAGCAGTGTGTTGTGGATTCTTAAATTCTATACTCACTTGACTTATAATTCTATACTTCCACACATCTGATTAGACGTAGATTTACTTTAAGCGAACTATAGAAATATCATTACGTCGGAGCGGGAAAGATCTAGTCGATGATAATTAGCTGTGAGAAACATTAATGCTCCACTATACTAAAATCAGACATCGCGATTGCACGAACATCGAGAATCTGTCAAAACACTTGATCCCAAACTTGATTTGAGAATCTTATGATGATCTATTTCATTCGTTCTTTTACACTTTTATCTATAATTATACATAAATCGGATGAGATTTATATCAAAAGTAATTAAATTAATATTAATTTCATATACAGAAATTGCGTTAATTTAATTTATATATTTTATATAACAAATTAATATATTAATTTAACATATTAATTTAAGATGAACATATTAGAAAGTAACACAAACATTATGTAAAAATTAACATTAAAACAATTTAGAATTAAATTGTGGAAGCAGATTTCTTCAGTAAAATTAACATTTATAATACATCGTTTTGATTATACGTGTAACTATAATATTTTGTTGATGATTTGTGATTAATAAAAAATTTTTTACTTTTTAATTTAAAAAATGTATTATTATGTATAATATTATATATACATGTTCCAATCAAAGTTTTTGTTAATTACATATCAATAAAATAAATGATTATATTAAAGAAAAATTGCAAATGTGAGCCAACACAAGATGTTTCTTGTGTAATAACAATCATATGTTATAAAGTATTATAAATTAAGTATTATAAATTAATAATATGAATTGTATACGTTTCAACATCACTATTATAGTAGCTTCTTTAGACGTAGAAATAACGAAATTCTAGATTATATAATAAGCGTCATCCAATAAAATAAAAGTTGTTAGAAATGAAAAAGATCATTAAACTGTAACTATTATTATTGTCGTATTGTCGGATACTCAATTAATAAGGAAGTCACTATAATAAAATTGAATAGAAAATATTGATTTAGTACTAAATTTCCAAGTAAAAAAACAAGTCAAAATGACGCCAAAATGATGTCATTTTGATATTATTTTGACATTATAATGACTTGCTGTTCTGTTGTTAATAAGAAAAGTTAAATTAATGTTTTCAAAACTTATTTGACAGGCCAAGACAAAAGAATTGTTTCTAAAAAGATACACTATTAGCGTTTTTCACTGAGAGAACTAATGTAACACTAGTGCATATTGAGTGTAACTTTATTATTCCACTTTATTATTCCTGTGAAAACCAGTTCATATTTTTAGTGTTTAATGTTTCATTGATAAAACTGGTACAAAAAACTTGCACTGAGTTCAATTTTTTCTTTACCGTCTTTGAAGTCAGTGGAGAACAATGCATGTTGAAATTGAGATGTTTGTGCTAAGGTATGATATTACGTTATAATATGATATTATATTAGTCTAATTAATAATTATTCTAATTAATAACAATGACATTGTGTTAGATTTCTAAAAGCTATGCTAATAGCTATGTAATGACATTTTGACGTTTAAAACTTTCGATGTAAAAAATTAATTTAAAAATATATTTTAAATAAATAAATGAATCAGCATATTGTAAAATAAGTAATTTAAGTTTAAACATAGTTATATATATTTTTAGGTATTATAAATTGGCTGTCTTATGATATGTTCCACTGAATCACACTATAATTGCACTAGTACAGTTTTCATCGAAATCTAGCACAGCGCTGGTGCTGCACCAGTTTTCTCAATGAAAAACATTATATGAAATATGGAAGCATTTATATACAATGTCATTATAGCGAGTCTAATAAATCGGTATTACTTTGTATATTTAAATAATTTCTTTGATTCTGAGATAAATTAATATAAATATATACACACAAACATTTCTCTCAGTGTATGTTACATTAATAATCATATTAATGTATATATTTATGTTTGATTTATTTATCTTAGAATTTACATTTCTCAAAAGCATATTACTATTATGTTGTTAAAAAAGACTATTCAAATAAAACAATCATATTATGTTAAAGATTTAACAAAAAGATTTTAACAAATATCAATTTTAACACAAGTACAAAATATTTTTTTTTATTGTGTATATTTGCACGTTTAGAACAATAATTCTCTTATTTAGCTGTGTTACAATTTTATATATTTCTTTAATGCCAAATATTTATGCTTAGCATGTCATGTTAACATAAAAATTGCGATTTATGCGCATGCGATTTCTTTGATATTGGAGGAGAAGAGAGCCCGTTAATCGCCAGAACTTCCTTGCAGGGTTTCTTTGCGAGATGATGCGGCAGGCACTTCTTTCGTTGCACTCCAAAGAACCGCATGATCGATGACGCTGCACTGCTCTTCGGGAAACTCGTCTTGGGAGAGCAGCGTTCTCATGAAAAAGGCGGACGCGGATAATCGATCCCGCGCACCGTTTTCTACGCGCAATTAACGATTTTCTGTACGACACGTCACAGGCATCTTAACAATGGGAGACGATCATAAAATATTCCCGAATTGAGAGGAAAAAATAATGATTATAATTTAACTATAATTTATAGTTATTTTCGATTTTAAGTATATATTTTTTGACAGAACTATATAAAAATGGAGCTCCTAATTGTAATCATTTTATCGTGCAATTATTAATTACAAATATTAAACAAGGTCACGATGTGAAGAGATGGTTATTAATTATTTATAAAATATTGCCGCATTGAGAGAAGAAAAATGGTTGCAATATTTTAACAATAATTTATATTTTTGTGCCAATTATATATTATTTTAATAAATCTGTAAATATAATTATTATTATTAACATTGTAACAGAATAGCAAAAATGGAATTGCTAATTATTTTACTGTGAAATTATAATCATAAATATCAAATATTCTTTCAGTACGTTACTGAGTAAATGTCAGCATTGCTACAAATGTCAGATTAAAACACACAGATAGATTGGGAACAAATCATCAATTATCAATAAGAATAAGTATCAACATTTTGTATCCAATTAAAATGCGGATGGGAAAATATTTTGAAATATCATTATTTGTGAAAAAAATTTAATAGTTATATAGAAAAGAGCCTTTCCTGAATTTCGATATTTTTTTACTGCAATGTTAATAACAATGTTTGTTATGACTTAGTGATAATAAACCGGGGAAGATTGAAAAATATATAATCTTATTCCCTATGCGTCTACAACGCAAAGCGAGAGCCACTCAATACTAAAATATGGATTAAGTTATATTTTTAGGCAGTAGTGTTGCCACGCATACATTTCGCATTTTACAACGCGAAGCGACTTCCACCTTACTTCCCCTCTGCTTCGAGGCATACGACTATCCACGCGAAAACAGGGTTCATCCCCCTCTCATTTCCCTATCTAAGGATGGAAGGATCTCTTCGCGAGGAAAGTCGAACATACATAATAAATCACTATAGAAGCTATATTGGAAATAAATAATTTAAAAAATATATAAATTATATATTTTTTGACATTTCACGGTTTATTATCATTATCTCAGTCAAATCAAAATTCGGAAGAGACTCTATTCTATATAATTACTAAAAAATTTCATTATTACTATTCTTTTTCAATAATTAATTACGCGTACTAGGAATTAAGCACATTGCCGTGTCTTGTCAAAGCTCGGTTTCTCAACTGTTCCTCTAACAAATTTCTCTCTCAGTAATATCTACTCGTTCTTCAGGACGTCGACCTTATAAATTGGAAAGGGTGTCGGTTTTAACAGATGATTACGAAACGAGAGTCGCGAGTTGAAATGGGAGAAGACAGCCGAAGGGAGTGCAACCAAGGAAGACGAGAAGAGGGTCTGAGTGGAGCACTCGCAATTAGCTTTATTAAGGATGAGACCAACACGACAGCGAGCGAAACCTTCAAGTGGAACGGATCGTTTTTCTAGAAAGTACCTTTAGATAGTAGAAATGTCAATGTTTTTTTGACCAGTTTCAAATACACACGATCAATTTTTATAGCTTGATATAATATCGCACACATGTAATCTATATTTTGATTGCATACAATCCATTTGAGATTACAATCTCGCTTATTCGTGACTATTTAATCCAATTACCTATTTAATTCTCGCGGTTGGAAATAATTACATGAGAAATTAAAATACTATATAATTAGGACACGTATAGTCAAGATTTTACTTTTTATTACATAAAATTAAAGAAAACCGTCATTTTATTATGCAAAAATAAAGAAAACCTCTAAAAATGTGATTGAATATTACAAAATCGCGATTAATATGGATACGTAAATATGTATATATAACGATGATGGAAAGTGTGTGTGATTTCGGAATCGTAACATGGAGATCGTCTGAATCACGTTGCGTGAGTAAGATTTATTAAAATGTTTATCCGACGTTAAGGGCGCTCGGAAATTCATTCGTCCCGACACGTCCGGCCTTCCTTCGATCTATCATCTTACTCTAAGAAAATCTTTCCACGGGCAAGATCACGGCATTTACGCTATTTTTCATTGGTCAATGAAGTCTAAATCCCGAAGATAAATATAGACGTGTTCTATAATCTTTCACGGGATATTACATACATAAGAATCTAGAAAAGGAGCTCATTATCGATTCACTTTATGATTATTAAAAAACAAAAACTGAACGATATTTGCACAACAGGAAATCCTTTGGAATTTGGAAAAGGATAATTTAAATATATTTCAAAACTGTAACGTCTGCTAAAATATCTAGATATATAATATAGAACCTATCAAAATAAAATTCTTCTATCTTTAAGAAATAAAATACTTTTAAAATTCATTCATGTTACGATTACTAAATTAGAGATATTTATGAATATCTTTCTTAATTTCTTTATAAAAAAATTATTGGCATTTTAAGAGCGGCTCTAAATATGTTTAAAAAAAGAAATAGGCTCAATTTATATTTGCAGCAGGTAATTTTCAACATTCTCATACAGAACCCCTTTTCAGGTTAAATTATCATATAAAAAATTATTACACAAGTTACATGAATGAAAGCTGAGACGTATAACAAATAAATATGGTATATAAAGAGAATGTATTGAATTCGATGAACAAAGAAGGCGCATTCAGTATGCGGATCTCGTTTATGTCCGTGACTTATGATAACTATATTCGCAACATCGCAATGCGCGAAACGCAGGACGGTCAAAGAATCTTCTTTCATGCGGCAAGGTGCCACCGTTATTATTACACGACGGCGGATCTCCGGCAAGACGTCTCATGAGAATAAATTATTCGCCAACGATAAATAACTGTCTGTGCGGCGAGGAACGTGTATAAATGATGCCGACGTCTTCGGTTACGGTGGCGTACAAGAAGCGTCATTTTTACTGTTTTTTTCATTACCTCATTTTTGCGAGGGTAAACTGCTCACGCGACACGACTGTATAGGAATTAATGATATATGAGTCGCATTTTCAAGTACTTCTAAAGAGGCACTTTGCATTAATATTCTATACTGTAAACATCTTACTCAACAAGCATTTTGCGAGTATTTTCCAAATTGCAAAAATGAGTCTGGAGGTATTCCCCTCGACAGGGGGAAATTTTATAAAATATCCGCACTTATGTAGAAATAATTCACGAAAAACTTGGATTGTTCTCTTGATAAATAAAAGATCAGGGCGGACCGCTTGGTGAAAAGTACTTTACCTCGAAAATTCAATCGAGGCAATTTTTCGTTTCGTGAGCGTGAACACACATAAGAGGCACTTTGTATACATTCTTCGCAATGTGGGTGGAATCGCGAAATCACGGAATCAGTGGGTGCGCATGTACGCACGTTGGAGCGCTTTCGATCGCGTGCAGAATCCACGTTACGTCATGGTGAGCCTCGACAAACTCGTCACGCTCAATTTACGCTATCGATCGATTGGTCGGCCGGCCGGCCGACCAAGCGACCGACTAGCCAGGCGCATCTCGTAAAGCAGGGGAGCGATATTCGAGAACGCATCGAGATATTGCGCGCGCTCTGGCTCGGACGGAATGCGCGTTTGTGCATCGCATTTACAATCCTGACGACTTCGAGACTTCGTCAGATTTTGACTCAACTTGATTGTCGCTCTGTGCAAGGCGCGCGCCATCGCAAAATCGGGAATTCCAGCACGGTAGAATCTGCCCTTCCGCTTCGGCGAGCTCGCCAAAACTTGAGGCTACTAGCGGATATAAATTTCTTCATTTTGAAACATTCGACTTGACATTCTTGGTCAGTAGAAAACATTAAAATTGAGATATAAAAAGTTGAGATATTTGATAAAATTACAGGAGATCTTATATCTTTATACTCTGTTAATCTAATAAATTGTAACGCTATTTCTTTCATGAAATCCATGCAGATTCATCTTATATTAGTTACGTCCAAATTTTATTGTAACGATTACAGATTCATACGCGAAATATAGTACTTTTAAATAATTGAAACAATTTGTCAGATTTTTGCGCATTTTCGGATGCAAGTTAAAATTAATAAAAATAAATGGATTCGTCTTGGCAGGATATTTTCTGTTTGTAAACGTTTCTTTTTTATAGCGGAAGCTTTTAAATTTAATATCGATGACGTCACGGATCCAGTTTTCGTCCTAGTGAAATCGACCAACGAAAAATTGACGGAATACTTTGCAAGGTAAGCCGGAAGCGTAGGACGCTATGATTTACGCGGCGAAACGCGGGTTACAGATCGGATTTGCTTTTTCCCGCGGCGCTCGCGGATTTGAGTATCGCAGCTCGACGCGGTTGTTACCCTTTACAAAAAGCATTCCCGTCCGTCGATTCAGGAATTTCAATGTAGAATCCGATCTTCCGCCCCAATAAGCGCCACGGAACGAGATAACTCGATCCGCAGAATATCACGGAAAAATTCTATGTTCTCTCTCTCCTGAAGAATATGACGGGCGAGGTGCATTTTTTCTCTGTCGGTGCATCGGACACGCGCACAAAGTGAATTGGAAAAATGACGTGCTTAATCGGGACTGTCGCGCGAGAGGACACAAGAGGGCACAATGCAGAATAGTTTTCTTTAGAATTCTGTTTCTTTTCTCCTCTTTCTTATCCCTCGGTAAGAGAGATCTCGTTTGAATGCGACTATTTATCCTCATTCGATATATCCTGTTATTTTTTTTTAAAGAGAAAACACAGCAAACAAGTCATACATTTTTAGAATATTGTATTTTTTCGAGATTATTACATGTCTGTTTCCTCTTTCAAATATTTGAGAAAAATATCATTTTACGAAAATGTGAGTTTTTAGCAAATTGTTCTACTTTTTTAATCGAAACGTGATTATTTGTTATATGTGATTGCAAATTTAGTTTTCAACTAATTTTAAGCATTAATCGTTCATAAATCTTCTTTAATTTATATGTCCTAATGACAGACTGTCAAAAATGTTTACAACATAAAAAATAAAAATCATACGGTAAACTATCCGTTTGTTGGATTTTTATTCGGAACGAGAATTGTCTTCGTTTTCATCGAGGGATTTGCAAACGGCAAGTGCTCTGCTTTTAATGCAAGGCAAACCGAGAAAGAGGCGTATAGATTGCAATACACAAAAGGGTGGTATATTAACACCTTTTTATAAGAACACGCGTGTTCCGCACTGTAACACACGAATGCAACCCTTCCAAGAATTACGAAGCGCGTTTCCGTTCTTCTACGCTTGCTTCATCCTGCGATCTTTATTCCGCTTTCTTTATGCTGTCTCACTCCTCCAGCATTCGCGCGATCGTAAGAGAGGGTGCAACCCTCGTTAACACAAAGAAACGCGCTTCTCTTGGCTCCTCCTGTATCCTTAATGGGAACTGACTCAAAGGAATGTAGTAGAAACTTTTATTTCTCCTTTATGTGTGCACGCCATCAAGTTGGCAAGGAAGGAAGGAGGAGATAGCTGATAATAAGTAGAGATATACATGTTTTGTTCGACTTTTTCACGCTGAAAGACTGGAGTGTCGAAAATATAAAAGCGATTAATTCTTCATTGATCATAGCAATGTTAATAGAATATTTTAAGAATTTTTAGGTATTTTTCTTAAATTTTTCATAATAGTTGTATTTTATATCAGCACATGCAAAAAGAACAGTTTCATATAATTTTATATAATTACGTAGGACGTTTAAGCTGGTTGTTAAAATATTAAAATTTTTTACAGCATTGTTCGTTATGAGTTTTCTGTACAAATATTTTGATAGTTTAACATAATTATTTTTAGATTTGTCTCTATAGCTAAATTTTTAGATATTTCATTAAAATTGTTTATTCCATGAAAATCGTAAAATATAATAATAAATATCGCTCCTTTTTAAAGAGACAAAAGAGGTTATTAAAAAGAGGCCGATGCCCAAAATTCTGTTCAAAAAGGTGTAAGTAAAAGGAATAGGAATATTTTTTACAGATTTTGATTTCCTGAAGACGATAATATTAATAAAAAGGATGATAATATTAACAATTTCGGAATCGATAGAGAACACCTTGAAAATTAAGCATGAATAGGATATATTTTAAATTTCAATATTTTTGTTTACTTTTTAAAATGTTCCCCATATATCACAAACTTTTTAATAATTTCATCATATTCAGGAGGTCGAAGTCTATACAAATATACTTCCGTTTATTTACATCTTTTTGGGCAGAAATCAGTCTCTTTTTAATATATTTAAAAAAAATTAATTTTTGAGTTATATAAATAAATTAAGTAAACACTTAATTACACCAATTATAAAAAATAAATTAATTTTTAAACAAAAAATCATCGCGATTGAAAAAAAAATTATTTTAAATATCGTCGAAATTGCCACAGCTAAAAAGATAATTTTTTAAGTGTTATGAAAAATGTACGTATACGAATATGACAAAAAAGACAAAAGTAACATTTAATCATGTTCAGAATGTATTTTTTTAAATATTATTTTATTAATCAATTACTTTCTGTCAAGTTAAAAAATATTTTCCCTTTTCTTAGGAAACTTAATTTTTTAAGTTGTGTCACTTTTGAATAAGGGAACATACATATATTCTATGATTTGTAGAAGCCATTAATTTCTTTTGCAAACGAGGAGCGTGTAATGTTTTTCCTGCAATGATATGGCCGTTTTTTAAATAATCTCAGACAAATCTGAGAGGAGTAAAATTATATTTCCAATTGAGAAGTACCCGCTTGTCGCGAAAACCGCGTTCTTATCAGCGCCGAAAGGCAAACAAGGAAGGACAGTGTTAACGACGTAATGCGCGAGGAGAAAGCCGAAGCCGAGCGTCCAACAGCGAGTTGCGAGTTGCGAGTTGCGATTACCCCCTGGCATTTCGTAATACATTTGCTAGTAAATCTCGCCAGCGTCGTTTTCTGTATTTACTTGGGTCGTAACGACAGTTGGCGATACGAAACAACTAATTATAATCCGAAAAGTTACGCGAGTACGTGCACGGCTTTCAAAACGGTGCACTCTCGGTCGCTTGACGAGAACTTTTCCACTCGACTCTGGCCGCCTCGCGCTTTCCCGGCCCACCCGCTCGATTTTCCCGGGGCATAATTAGAGCTCGGAACGCCGACGCCGACGCCGCTCTGGGACACTCTTTATACGGGCGATATCGACGTGACCGATACGGCGCTTTCTCCCTCTCTCTCTCTCTCTCTCTCTCTCTCTCTCTCTCTCTCTCTCTCTCTCTCCCCTCTTCTTTATTCTCAGTTCTCTCACTTTCTCCTTTCTTTTGAAGGTGGTCCACGACCGAATAAAAGGACTTATCAGCGGAAGTTTCGAATCGAGTAACGATGCGGTGCAACACAATTAAAAGGGGAAACCCCTGGAAAGCGAGCGAGGCCATGCAGTTGCATAAGCAAACTGGTCTCATTTTTGGCGATAATTAAGTTCCTGCGGCGATTGGTAATAGTAATAGAATCGCGCTACCGCAACGATGATCGCCGCCGGCCAATAATCGTTTCTACGAAAGATCTCGGAGAAACTATGGTGCGTTTTATAACAGCGAGGGAGAGTCAGCAATTGCTCGAGATTGCCGCGGTAATAACAAAATAATGACGTTTGAAAAATTCATTAGGATTTTGAACTCGAGTCTAGATTGCTTCACGATTTGAGATACCTATATTATATTTCAAGAACAAACCAAGCCTATAAGCGTTTTAATTTGAAACTTTATCGAAATCGTTTAAATATTATACGTGGAAAAATACGATTTTGCTGAATATCTCATTTAACAAAATACAAATTTTAAAATAATTTTATAAACTATCATTACACGCATGAAGAGCACTGTTGCAAAAATTTTTGACATTCTATAGTTACCAGTTCTTGAGTTTTACATAATTATAGTATACTGATAGGCAATAAAATTATTTTTAGACTTATATTTAGCTTTTATATATTTCAATCAAATCTTTCTTTCCGCATAAGAAATTAATTTTTCTCAATTTGAGCCTACAATTTAAGAAAATTAAATAAAAAAAAAATATATATACTACATAGTGTTAGAATAATTATATAGCAGAGAGAGAGAGAGAGAGAGAGAGAGAGAGAGAGAGAGAGAGAGAGAGAGAGAGAGAGAGAG
>NW_017259206.1:1806897-1844299 GCF_001594045.1 Atta colombica
GAGAAAAGAGAAAATAATATTACGACTCCTTTTAATATCTCTGTTATTAAGCAAATTCTAGTGATTACTTATGGAATTATTTGCTTAGTAGCTCGCCGTAACGCTAATATGCCATTAGTCAGCATTTATATTATAATGCATTTTTACTTTCAAGCATTTCAAAACATTTTTAAGATACTTTAGCATTTAATTATATACACATTTCCTTATTCTTTTTAAATTTTAGTGTATCATATGAATATATTTAAGTGAATATATTTAAATAATTTATTATTTAACATTTTATTTGGCTGCATATACTCTCGAATTGTGCAAAGTATTACTAATAAGTTTTTATTACTGAACAGCCTATTACGAAGAAGAAGTTATGTATACGTATAGTGAGTGCAAAAAGTATTCTTACAGAGAAAATATTATTTTAAAAAATTTTATTTAAAAAATTTTATTTTTAAAAAATAAATATTATCCAGCGAGAAATGAATCATCAAATTGATGTCGAATCGATATCGATATGATGATTTCAACATCAATTTTGACATCGATTCGACATTTAATTGACGATCATTTTTTGCTGGGTAATTAACAATTTATTCATAAAAAATAAAATAGATTGTATGTTTCTTAAAATTATAGATACCAAAAAGACGTGTATTAATTATAGAAAATATAGGAGAGACTAGGGTTCGTTGGCATAAGAGGCAAATTGGCATTGCGTTTATGTATTTATAATAAAGAAAACAATAGAAAAGTTATTACAAAATATTTCTTTTACAACATAGATACTCTTCTCTAAGTTTCTTCTTTAAGTTTCATTTAATCAAACAAATATTACAATAGAAAAAGAAAAAAGTCTGATTCAAGAGCGAGTAAGTAAATTTTTGAGCATTTCATAATTTTGTATTAATAATATTCTTCGGCTTGAGAAAGCAAATCTAAGCAATATATCATTAGTTAAAAGGAAAATGTTTGTTAGTATACAATACGTTATTTTAACAATGGTAATTTGTTATAATAAAAGGATTAAAATCAGACATGTGCAGGGAGGTACGTTGATATCAGAGAAAAGGTTAGATTAATTCCTTGTATCGCAAACGTTCAATTACAATTTAACTTTAACAAAATGCTTTATATTTTATATAATATTTCTATATTAAAATAAGATAGAATTAAAATAATTTACACTTATTTTTCTTTTTTGTTTTTTGTAACAACATTTGATTATTACAAAATAACTTTAAAAAATACAATTTTTACTAAGAAGAACATATGTATTATCTAATTTTTATTTCTATTACTTTTCTTTATTATATTCTTGTTAATTTAATATAGAGTTTATTATAGAGGCAATTTACTATGATATGTACCAATTACCCCACATATCGGAGCAAATTAACTACAATGCGGCATGTCCGTATTTCATTTATTACCAAGAAATTATATAATGTATAGAACTATTACTGGTATGAAAATGTAGAGAAAGGTTCCTTCTATTATACTGAAATATTTTAATCATAATAATTAATTGTTTAAAAATTCTAATGCCAAAATTATGAAAACTGTGTCAACAAAACTTCTGTCATTTAAAAAATAAACAAAAATTAAAAACTGTATTATTTGGATGCTCAAAAAGTATTCATACAGTCGAGAAATTTAGCTTCTAAAATCAGAAATACATGCGAAGCTCGTTTGTATGTTAGAACAGAATGTATTCATCATTGTATAAAATTACTAATTAATGTTTATTTTCTACAAATAAAACCTTTTAAAAAATTTCCTTGTACAAATATTTTTTGCTCACTGTATACATTTCTATACTACAATATTTTATTTTTTTGTTTTGGTACTTTTTTTAATCAAATTATGTTTATGAAACAAAATTAATTAAGTTTATTTTTGTGAAAGTCACTGTATGCCTTCATAAGAGACACACGTTACACGTTGTGGTACAGTGCATTATTACATCCTTGTTGTTCGCCAATATTAAACAAGGATGAGATGATCACTGTGTTGTATTGAATCGCTCACTCCATATTCTTGTTTCTCTTCAAATTATTATATAGTGCATCTCGCAACATTTTTATAAATAAAAGTGTTCTAAGTAATAAATGTTTCGTAACTTTCAATCTAGAATTGATTGAACAACATTGTGACAAATGTAATCGTTATGTTTTAAACTTAAATATTGATTATTAATCAAGTTATTGTATAAGATGTAAATGGGATGCTATAATATCACTTTCTCTTCTAATAAACATTAGTATTAGTGATAATCAAGTAAATCTCAGTCAAATTATCTATCTCTGTTAAGCTTTTACAGAAGAAAGGAAGCGAGGGATTCCACTTCAATCGTATATATATCTGCATTTGTCTCGCGTTATGCTTGACGCGATATAAATAATCGATGGCGCGGGAAGCAATTAATTATCGCCTCTTCATGACACCGGTGAATTCCCGGCGGTGTGGCCGATCAGTTGGAACAACCAACTGATATTATTTGCGAAACTCCCGCCCGTATCGTCTATCACCGAGAGATATATTTGCGTATATTCGCGCCGTACCGCGCAACTCGCGGTTTTAATCGCGGCTGAAGTTACATGTCCGTTACAAGCTACGCGACCCGGCGAGTTCGTGAACGAACTTCGAAATTCACGAAAATTGGATCCGCTTGAAGCTCACGTTCGTCGAGTCGCCGACGATTTCTCGTCACGATCTAGTTCGATTTTGGATTGAAGCGGAGACGCTCGAGAGGCAAAGTCTGGCAAACCATAATTTGCAACGGAGCGGCGCCATTTTAAGTCGGACAAATACAATAACAAATATAAATAAAACTATTTCGTTGGATTGCAAAAGTTAAATATGCAGCACGTATAATAACCGAATGTTTGCATAATGGCAAAGTGAGTCGGGACACTGCAAGCTCGAATTGAAAATATCGGAAACTATTTGCAGGAAATTGCATTTATTTCACATATTTCGGCCGCTCTCGAATCTTCTCACTCATGCGTGATGTATTTTATATATGGAAAAATATATTTGACAAATAAGTGATTGAGAGATAGAATTTCGTCCTGCTATTGTCCTCAGACGTGGCTATTTTACCCAATTCCGTCCATGGAATTCAAATCCATTTGTAAAAACCTATAAACAAACGGAAGAATGGTTTTGTTTGGCTGTTGTGGTTCTCGGATGCTTGGAACGGTTAGCAGTCGAATTCTTTTCATCTCAGCAAGGTTGGAAAAAAGTGGAGAGCGATGGTAGAGAACGAAAGTATAGGCAAAAGCATGAGCGCGATAAGAGCGGAAGAGGCACGGGATGCAGTCTCGTCGTCGTCATCGTTGTCGTCGTCGCCATCGTCGTGGTCGTCGTCGTCGTCGTCCTTGTCGTTGTGGCGAATGATGGCGAATGGGGGAGCGAATCAGTCGCTAGCGAGAAAGGGATGAAAAGTTCGAAATAAAACGATAACGAGCACACCGCACGCGGCAGCGGGCTTGCTAGCAGAAGCCGTCTGCTTATTACGTCACGCTGAACGTAGTTACTAATTAGTTACATTCAAAGCGCCGCGCGAGCGAGGACGACTACTGGGAGGGACTCACTACCTCCCCCCGAATGAATTTGTTTTCCCGTCGCGGAAAGGAAAGAGAGGAGGAGAAACACGCGGCAGAAGGGAGAATGGGAAAGGTATGTTTTACCTTGCAGGAGCAAGGAAGACGGATGCAACGAGCGACACGAAGGACGAGGAAAAAGAGGGTATAGTGGAAGGAACGCTGGAAAAAGAGAGCCGCTTGGGCGGTCGGGGGTTGGCTTGCGGGGGTTGGAGGCCGGAGCAAACGAGCCGTTCTTCACTCCCGTAGGTAGGTAGGTAGTTGAACGCGGTCTCCCGCGCGCGTCTCCTCTCTCCTCTCGCACTTCCGGTCTCCATCATCTCTTTTTCTTCCCTCCTCTCAATCCTCTCATTTCTATCATTCCTTCTCTTTCTTCCTTTCTCTCTCTTTCTCGGTTTATGTCTCGTACCTTTTCTCTTTGGTTGTTCTCTCTCGCTTCTATCCTGTTCCGCGCACGACTCTCACAACCCTTTTATTTCGCGATCTCGTTTCCGCGGCAGCGTTCCTTTTTTTTCCCTTCCGACCTATATGCTCGCCTTCCCCTTCCGTCCTCCATTGCCAAGCTCGCCCCTGTTTCGCCGCCCTTTACGCGCGCGCTTTTCCGGCTTCTCCTGCGCTCCGTTCCGACCGCCTGCGTATCCACCGCGAAATCGATCGACCGAAACGTGTTCCGGAGTGGCCGGAACGAACGAGAATGCAACAGAAGGGATTGAGATGGCATATGAGATCCGGACGATTTAAAGAAACGCCACAAGAAAGGGATGCAACGGCTACTCGTTGCATAGCGACCCTGTTAAGCTCGTCAGTGTTTTTTAAATTCCCTTTCCAACATCATGTTGCTGTTCTTGTTTGTCCGATGCATTTTCCTCTGAACAGATTCGAAAGTAAGATTTAACGCAAACATCTATTTGTGATTATTGGCGTTTTATTCAACTGGCTCTTTCTTGCCTTTACTGTATTCGATTCATTCTACCTTACCTTATTTTATCTTTTAGAATTCAATTTGTAATTCGTCTGTTTTTACTGTACAGTTCCTTTCTATTTTATGGAATTTTTTATATGTTTTTTATATGAAATTTATATTTTCCTCTCGTTCGATTTATGCATATTTCGTGCTCGTATTTACAGCTGGCTGATCGCTAGGTATACACTTTGCTATTAATATACTTACGCATATTCACTTTTATATTTTTCATATTAGCTATTAATATGTGCGTGTATATGTATTATTCATTTGCCTCGAGGCAAATATACTGTCCCAAAATAAAATTACCAATCTATTTAACTTGACTATGCGAGTGCGAAGGAGCTTTGGCCAGACTCAAGGGCCGCGGTTGCATCGATGTTATTAATGATAACGGCGATATCGAGCATCTCGTTAAGAGTCCAAAAGCGCCTTTATCGTGGAAATGACCGGTTTAGAAGTAACGGCGACACACAGCTACTAGTTCAGAACGCCTGTATTAACGCCCGAGAAATCGGATTATGTCGTGACCTACAGCATCGCCTGTCTACTAACTTCTACATTAGCCTCCCTCCGAGCAAATTGCATTTATCTTTGCAACGTAGGGGTCGCCGATCGACTCTTTCGTCCTTTCTCTTTCCGCATGGTAAACGTGGTCCAAAAGTATTCCACGGCAATAAATTGCTAATTCGCAAATCGCGTAAATATCGCGTCACGACGAAAATTTGCATTTTTTTCATTACTGATAATAATAATTAGGAATATTTAATATATGGACGCTTAAATTTCTCGCCATTGCTGAACATTCGATTATTACTTAATGCAAGAGATGTTTTACAGGTTAAATACAAGTCGAATGTGCGCGCGCGCATTTTTATCGCGGAAATATCGGAGATGCGAGTTTCCTAAGTATCGGTAATACCGTCAAGATAGAAAGCGTGGAGAACGCTTAATGCATCCAAGAAGGAAGATTGCGTGGCTTCTGAAGTTAATGACGACGTCGCTCTAATGTTGGCGTTCCTGTCTGTGCGCGATCGATAATTTCAATAAGAAGAAAAGAGTCGCCGCGTGATTGAGAAGCAAGCTAAATAAAAGTCAAACGAAGAGACGGAAATAAGTGGCTGCGCGAGCACTCAGACTGCTTTCTGATCGAGTGTGCTTTTCCAGATGAGAAACTGCATTTTAGAAACGACAGGCCAATATCATACGTATTTAATTAATTATCCACAAGAATAAATTTGCAATCGTAAATTTGTAATCGTTTAATTTTGATATATTTTGATTCTGAAATAGAACTGAATGCTTTTTTTATAAAGAAGAAAATGATCATAATCATGGGCGTATTTTATTTTATGAACATAAACCACCTCCTCCCCGAAATTTTTTATTAATTATTTCATTTTGAGTGGATCTTGTTAGGATATACACTAACGAAGATATATCCGTTCACATCGGCCTAATAATTTTTCACTCTTTACTAATGAAAATATTTTATTTTGAATTGGCCAATTAGCAATGTACTCTATCAAAATTTCTCTTTCATTTTTAATTATAAAAAACATACAATTTTACTTTTGATTTTGTTTGTTGTGAGTTTTTTGTTGTTACATGAAATATTTTTTTCTTTTTGTTGTAAGACCATATAAGTAATTTTTAATACTTCTATTAGTTTGAGCATATAATAATAATATTAAAGAATTAAACATTTTGTTTGTAGTAGTTGTATTATTATTCTTTTATAAAACTAAGTAAAAGTTACATAATGTATAAAATGTAACATTTTTCCTCTTCAAAATGAGATATGTGGAGACATTAAAAGTTGTAACTCTCCCGAAAAAAATTCCACGATATCATAATACAGGAATCTGATGATTTTCAAAATGAAATAACAAAATGAAATGTAACTTAAATATTAATTACTTATTATAATATATAATAAGGAATGGAATGCCACTTGAGTATATCTTAATTTATTTGAATAATGACTGCATTCAGCGGACAAAGCAGCTCAGTGAGCGCTCAATGATTCTTTATTAGTTTCTATACTTAAACCGGCATTCATAATCTATTCTTATTACAAGACTCTTAAGCAATGAATTAAGACGCTAATATGACTCTGTGATTGGTTTATGACATCTCAAGACTGTAATTAATACGATCTTGAATATAAGAACTGACTATGAATACTAGCCTTCCAGCAAAGAACTAACTAAGAAAAATACTAATTATATATTAATCCTCTGTAATCATAATTTTATTCCTTTTATTTAATTTTTATTAAATTAGGTCTTTATTTGTAATAGGTTTTCAACTTGATCAACTCAAATTTTTTATTGTTTTAAACTTTCAAAAAATTTGAAGGAGTCCAATTATATTTTAATATCTCTATTATATTACCAAATAGTTTTTAATTCAAATGTAACAATTTTTATTTTTTATATAATATTCTTATTTAATAAAAATTGAAAATTGATGAAAGGAGAGGTGACATTTTTTAATGTATTTTTTCATTAATTTAAGAGTGAATTTCATTTTTGCTAAAAAAAAACTTACATTGTATTAGACGAAGAGTTAAATATATTCAATATAATCAAATATATTTATAATCAAATATATTCCAATAGCATTCTATTGCCTATCGTTATTATGATAAGAAATTAATATCTAATGTATAGCTCATATTATTTTATTTTGAAAATTATCAAATTCTCGTGGTCTAGTTTGTATAATGATATCTATATCTTACAGCATAAATAAATTCATTGCAATGATAATTCAGTGATATAAATTGTACTTAAAGCAATCACACAATCGGAAATTATAATGACAATTTGATGGTCAAATAGAAAGTACATTGAAGGTTGCGGTTAATGTTGAAGTGTCAGGGATCTCTTCTGATTCGTCCTGTAACAGCTGTAGTGGATTCTTTCGTAATGGTACCGCCACGTGTATTCGTGAAGTGACAGGTGCAATCGTATTTACTACAACGTTCAAGGCTTTCGATTGGGCCATGGATATTACGCATCGTCGAGCGGGTATGAATCAAAGAATCGTCTTTTGAAATCGATTCCATTACACCGTGTCCGAAGGATACGAAAATGGCATGTTCCTTTCGAAATGAATCTCACGCGCAATGAGATAATCCCCGATGCCGTATATGCTTCTCACTCTCTCTCGCATCCAATAATAATATCTAATTTATAAACATTGCCACAATCTATAATCATGGAAATTTATGGTTAATTAGGGTTACATTCCATTAATGTGTAAAACACTTTTTGTTTTTTTTTTTTTTTCATTTTATTACGCGTTTCCATAAGCATGGATACACGCACGATATTTATGCATTGTGCGCGCGGTTGCTCTATGTATATTTTATTTATCAGATCAATGCATATAAAGGTGAAACAACGGTTAATATTAATATCTGTTTCAGTTAAGTAGTCAAACGGTTAGAATCATACATATTGATCCTTAATACAATACATTTCGGAGAAAGTGAACGGTTAATTTGTTTGTTTAAATTTGAAATATTTTATGAGATTTGTTTTATATTGGTACATATACAATGCGTTGGAATGCTATACGGAGCTTGCCATGTTTCTGAATTTGAATCCCATGTATGCATTCACGTATTACATGCATTCACATATTATATTAAAGTCAATCTTGGTGCATCAAGTTCCTTGCCGTCCTGTATTTTATAATTTAATATAAATAAATTCAATATGATTTTAATAAAATATTGATTGTGAATTTATATGTTGGAGATATATCTCATTGTTAAAAAATTATATCACAGTAGATATAGATAAATTAAATGATAAAATTAAAGTTACAATTACATATTGTGGATTAATAATTAGACAATTTTATTCGATATTTTTATTTATTTGGATTACTCTTTTTTGCTATATTTTATATGACTGATATGTGCTGAATGTTATTTTTGAATGCCTTTGCGAATGACGTATTTGCCTATAAATACGATAGAATAATAACAGATATGTAATCCAGAACGCATTTTGGATATTGCTGGAAATTCGTTTCTGTGTAAGCTATACTTTTGCAGATATTATTATACAATATATTTTCAAGTCCAATATCAAAATGAAGTGTTATATATTCAAAATTGTGAATATAAAACTTAGCTTGATGAAAAGCTGTAAGCAATTATTATACATATTTTGTTACAATAGTTTGAGTCACGCGATAAAATATCGAAATGCATCA
This sequence comes from Atta colombica, assembly GCF_001594045.1. Taxonomy (NCBI): domain Eukaryota; kingdom Metazoa; phylum Arthropoda; class Insecta; order Hymenoptera; family Formicidae; genus Atta; species Atta colombica. The sequence continues at coordinate 1,815,697 of NW_017259206.1, forward strand.
TTAAAGGGACACAACAATTAAATACGAAATTCACGTTAGCAAAATATTACTACAAGCGTACATAATACACAGGTATTCTTTCTTTAAATAATGAATGTTAGTTAAAGAAAAAATATCTGCATATGTACGCTTGTAGTAATATCAAATAATAGACGTTCTTATGCTGGAAATCATTTTCAATAAGTTAACAGCAGAATTATTCGTCAAAAACTAGAAGAAAGAAAGATGCAAGACATTAGAAGAGGATATGAATGAGTCCAATTTTTAATGAAAGTCGCGTCGCATGGTAATCACGTTTGTTTCTAGAGAACTCTTCAAACCGCAAAATTATCCAATTATGCCCCAGGAAATGAGGGAGAAAATCCTAATAATAATCGCTGGTTGAAAAATATCACCAGCGAACTCTCGACCGTTTAATTGCGCGCTGAAGTACAAAGCATATTAGTTTCACGGTCATATTTTCTTTCACTTTTCTTTCCCTCAATTGCCCGTTCCTCTCTCTCTTTCTCTCTCTATCACACCTTTTGAGATATATAGATACATAAGCCTGTGAATTATCTTACATAAAATAAAAAAAGAATTGACTATTTTTATTAATTCAAAGTATTGTAATAATCAATAATTAAATACATAAATGTCATAATTTTATATACATTTATATACATTTATACAAAAACTTAATCAAAAAGTTATATTAACAATTTATTTAAAAAAAGAGGCTTTTCTGCCATGTCCTGTTTGAGTTATAAGCATTTTGACAATCAACTCTGTACGACAACCAGGTCTCTCCTACACTTAATTATCAAAGCTAAAACTATTTAAATACTAGAACTATTTAAATACGAGATAAATAATTTCAGCATGAACAACCAATTACTTTCTTTTTTTTTAAATCAATTTTTTACTCATCCTTTCTTTTTTATCTGATATCCTCGTGGCATTTGCAGGTTCTGTTGTCATAATATTCGTCTCTCTTCCCTGGTTTGTAGATATTAAATTGTAACAATTTTTGAGTAATATTTGTATCGCAATTATATATTTTTTAAACAAACATATCTGTAATAGTTGTATAAAAAAATATTCAGCCTATTGTCTCAAATATTTAATAAAATTAGTAATTAATTTGAATTAGTATTTACTAGAGACATATTATAGGACCATGTGATAACACAAACTATAGAAATCAAAGCCTTACACGGTCTAGCTGGATTAAATGTTTGTATGATTCTTGTGTGAATTTATATACTACATATGTAGTCCACAGAAACGCATGCCGAAATGATTTTTTGGTCTTTGAAAATGCTAACTACTAAATTATCGCAGTAATATCACAAGTTAAATTGACGTATCAAGCATTTAAGATCCAGCTAGACCGTGTAAGGCTTTGATTTCTATAGTTTGTATTAAACTAAAAACATATACAGATTAAATTTTAGAAATATATAACATGTATTAAGGTGTCCGGAAAGTTCGTGCCGCAAAAGATTTAAATTTAATAAATAAAATTAAAAATTTAAATCTTCTACGTTTCAATTTTCCTTCAAAACTTTCCAGACAACCCACAATAGTACAGGCGATAGAAATCAACGCTAGTTATCAAGTAGGTTATCAATTCTTAATATTAAATATATAAACCTTTACTTTGGCCATTTCTACTCATGGTTTGAGTCTTTATCAGCAATCTTTCCGCCCTAACGCAACGGTTGGATTACAAATTAAATCTCCAACGTTTTTCCTTTCAAAAAATTGAACCGCTAACTGTTGCGTTGTAAGTCACATATTCACAAAGTTTGAAAGCTGAGTGGTAATGAAAACTCAACTCACTGAAATTATATAAATGATTAAAATATCGTATGTATGAGATTAGAAAGTTAATAATCACTTCATACAGACGACGCCTCAACACTAAACAATAAATATGTCATATGCAACATTTTGTACATTGTTAATAAATTAAAAATTATCGTCAAAATTTTAAAACATTAACTGAGAGAACTATTTGTGTCCTGTCATTTCAACCATCGGTTGACAATCCAACCGTTGTGTTAGGGGGGAAAGATTGCTGACGAAGTCAAACCATGAATAAAAACGTCCAAAGTCAAGGTTTATTTTATTGTTATTTTGTAATTTCTCATATACAAATTTATTAAAGTATAAGGTCAATTTTATTAAGAATTTTAATTATAAATAAAAGAAATCAATACAATTGAAAAATTAAAACATAGCAGAAATAGCTAAAATGACATATCAATTGCAAATGATAGATTTATGGCATCATTCTAATTAAGACCTTTTAGTATTTATTGATTTGTTACTTTTTTATAATATTAGCAACTGTTTATAAGTCCATACTGTAATTTAAAAAATGGAATCGTTAATGAAATAACGATTATTAACAGTCATGTGATTAATTTTAAGTATCAATCATCATTTAAAAATAAATTTTATATGATATATATGGAATATTTTTATTTATGCTAAAATTGTAAAACAGATAATTTAAGAATACATTAATAAGAATACATAAGTTTTCTTAAAGTATAAAAATAAATGTTTGTAACATGTAATTACATATTTTTATTAAATAAATCTAGTATTAATATTTTATTATAGAAACATTTTGTAAAGAACAATTTTTTTTTACATGTAACGAAAATGTTAATTTATAAAGGAAAATCGCCGATATTGACATAGATCTCTAAGGAAATACGAGAGTCGTTTGGAAGTTTTGAATCTCAACAGGAAGATGGCATTACTCATCAAAACCATTCTGATACTACAATCGTATATTTTGAAAAATACCTGTGAAAATTGTATTGTGGACGTCCATTGTGGACGTTCAGTTGTTTGACAATCATTTGTGCCAATCGATGATGATCAGTGTTTTTAAAAATATGGAAAAAAATCAAATATCATCGATCGCCATAACAAAAATTTACGAATTGCGATTCGAATTAATTAAGTTCGATTAACTATCCACTGTATTCAAATCTGATCGCCAATGACTTTTTCCTGTTTCCTACGTTCCAAGTTAGGCTCGGAGGACACAGATTTCATTAAACAAAAACTGATATCGACTAACACAAATGACTCTCAAACAACAACTGAGCGTCCAAAATGGCTACAATTTTCACAGGTATTTTGCAAAATGTAGTACAATTGTAGTACCAAAATGGATTTTGATGAGTATTGCCATTTTCATGTTGAGACTCAAAACTTTTCAAACAACTCTCGTATCCCCTTATTTTATATATATATTTATAAAAACTGTTTTATGTATTGCATATTTTATTAATACTGATAAAAACATGATCTGTTTAGATGATTAAGGACTGATTGTTCTACTTTTCGATAAATTTTACTCATTAAGTAAATAACAAGATTATCCAATCGCATGGATTGCCAGATTTACCTAATGAGTAAAATTGATCGAAAAATGAAATAATCGGCCCATAAAAAATAAAAATTCATTATTCATATATTTATTTCTACATAAAATCAGCTAAAAATAAATTCTACAAGTACAGAAATATAATTCTTACTTTTTCTTTGCAATTTAAGAAGTTTAAATAAGTGTTTATATTATTGATAATACATTGTTTTATATGTTCGTAGTTTTTTAAATCAGTTATTTATATTTTTTTCTTTTTTATTTTTTTCACAATACGATTTTAAATAATTTTAAAATCGGAGTGCAACCTTAGCCAGCACATCTTATAAGCTTTGTAGTGTTGCATTGTAAGGTTAATAAGTCTTATCAAAACTAAAGGCAATTGTGAATTTATGGAAAAATTCTAAAAAGAAGAAACTCTTGCGTTACATATTTGCATTTTGTAAGACAGAACAAAGTATACATGTAAATCAACAAAAAACATTTTATATTAAAGTAAAAAATTTTTAGAAAATCTTATACAATATATTCATTTGTATAAATAGTAATTTGTATAGATGATTAATGTATACAATATACCAAGTGTATAAGCTTAAATCCGCTGTTTGTTCATAGTGGCATTAGTGAGTGTGCCCCTGGGCACACAACACTTTTTTTTATGTGTTTAATATTTGTCAATATTAACCAGTGCACATCATCAGCAATTTCATATAATAACATACATTTTTTCTTTCGTAATCATGTCTAGTTTTTTGCTAAAAAAAAAGCATATGTGAGAAGCTTTGCTTTTCTGTTTCAATTTGAAAAAAATCGGCTGCCGAATCGCATCGAATGCTTGTGGAAGCATGTCTATAACAATGCTTTATCGGAATGCAGAGATTGGTTTCACCGGTTCAATGACGACAATTTTGACCTGAGTGACAAGAAGCGTGAAAATCGGCTCAAGAAGGTTGAGGACTGTCAATTGCAGGCTCTTTTGGACGAGGACGATACCCAATCGCAAAAAATGCTGGCCGAGCAATTGGATGTTTCTCAAGCAGCCATTTCCATGCGGCTACATGCCATGAGGAAGGTTCAAAAGATCGGAAAATGGGTGCCGCATGAACTGAACGATAGGCAGATGGAGCGACGCCAAAACACATGCCAAATTCTGCTTGCCAGACAAAAAAGAAAGGCGTTCCTGCATCGGATTGTGACAGGCGATGAAAAGTGGATCTATTTTTAGAATCCTAAACGCAAGAAATCTTGGGTTGATCCCGCCCAACCATCAACATCTTCCTCAAGACCAAATCGCTTCGGACGAAGACGATGCTGTGCGTTTGGTGCGATCAGGAAGGTGTCATCTACTACGAGCTGTTAAAACTGTTAAGTTGGTGAAACTGTTAATGCTCATCGCTATCACCAACAACTGATCAAATTGCACCGTGCTCTGCGGAAAAAAGGCCGCATCGGAAAAGACATGACAAGCTGATTTTCCTTCACGACAACGCACCATCGCACACGTCAACAATGATCCAAAACTACTTGGAGTCATTCAACTGGGAAGTGCTATCCCATCCCGCTTACTCACCAGACCTGGCACCTTCTGACTATCACCTGTTTTCGTCGATGGGTCACGCGCTTGCTGAGCGGCATTTCGATTCTTACGAAGACATCTGAAAATGGCTTGATGAATGGTTTGCTTCGAAAGATAAGGAATTTTTTTGGCGTGTATACACAAATTGCCTGAAAGATGGGAAAAATGTATAGTTAGCGAAGGCAAATACTTTGAATAAATTTGTTTCTGCTTCCTAAGAAAAAAAAATGTGTTTTTCTGATTAAAAAACAGCGAATTTAAGCTTATACACCTGGTATATACGATAATTAAATAATGATAATATATAATAATACATTTGTATAATGCATATGAGGCATTCTCCATGAAGCAGACCCCCTCCCCCGCCCAGAACAATTTTGAAAAAAATGAGGTCTGCGACGGTCCAAATTAAAGCTTGTGGCATCTACTTTCAAAAGCCGTCTGGCTTTTTTCCAAATACAAAATGGCGTTTCCAAGATGGTGGCCGATTTCATAGTAATCTTAGCAAAATTCAACTTCCACCTCTCAGTAATGCATTACAGTGAAAAATAATCCGAAAATAATCTGAAGTTATCACGTTTGGGTACATCATCATGTTAACATAGATTTGATCTTGATCCCTTTTTCAAGATCATATGACCCTGCATCAATCTTATAGGAAAATGTCTTTCTATGGATTTAGCTAATTATTGGATATGATGTTCTCTTCATTCTGAACCATGTCTCAATGGGCATAATTTGATTCTATGAGCCATATTTTCGCGCTATAAACCTTGAAAGATCCAATAATCATGTAAAATCTGGACCTTTCTCCGCTTCACGGAAAATGCCCTACATATATAATAATTAAAGAAAAAGAATAGAAATTTTTACTTATCTTACGAAGGTTAATTATTACAAAATTACAAATAATAAAAATATTATTATAAAAACTACTATATTATCTAATAGAAGACACTTTCTAATTTATATTTATATCTTAAGTTTTATTTTTAATTTTTGTTTAGGAAATATTGTTCAAAAAACAAAGTGATATCGATATCAACGATCTTTTTCCAATAAGAACATCTGATAAAGATAATTTGATACGAATATTCACTAATTCTTTATTACAAAAAAATTCGTAATGATTTACATATTATGGATTGTATGGAAATGTTCATTATTCGCAAACGATGCGTGACACGGTAACAATGTGCGTCGAATAATCCAGCGTTAAACGTAAAATCAAATATTTGTCACGTGAAAATTTCATGCTCAGCGTCGTCCAATTATTAGAAGTTGCTGTTTCTATACAGCATAAATCAATCTAGTGATATTATTTGTAGACATTGTAAAGTTCGAGCAATATTGCTCGAACATGAATCTAATTTATTTGTAATATACACGATGTAATGAGGAAGTTCCGAGACTGAATTTTTTTTGGACGTACTAATAGCGCCATTTAATTTCAATGTTGCAATAGTAGGACTAGTATATAATAAAATTTCGTTAGTATTCCATATTTTTATGTCACTATCGAGCAATTCATGTGCAATATATATTTCAAATTTCTAAGATTTATTGGCTGTCACGAATTTTGGCACAAAAAATGTGGAAGTCTCATGAAACAAAGAGATCGCGATAAAATTCTGTTTCAAACGTGAGAAAAGCTCATCAAAAATGTTCACAATGATACGAAATACATGTGAAAAAGTCTTTGAAGTATGAACAACAATCGAAAATGAAGATGTTGATCGATTTATTTGATTTGCAAGGATTCATCCACCATAAATTCGTGTAGTGCCGGAGATCAAACTATAACTCTCCTGCGAGATCATGAATTATCTTATGAAAACAATCCAAGTGTAAGACCAGAAATACATATACAAGTAAAAAAATGATTCCTTCTGCACGCTACACATTTTCATCGCTTATTGTGACAAAATTCTTGGTAAAAAATCCGTTATACTAATCATCCGTTCTACTCGCCGAATCTGATCCTATATACTTCTTCCTTTTTCCAAAACTAAAAGCGGTCCTTAAAAAGGTCTGTTTCGGGAATATAAAATTTATTAAGAATAACTTGATAACACTGTAAAAACCATTTTGAGGAGTATTCTAAAGTCTTCCAAAGGTTATATAAACGCGTATAGAAAGAGAAGGAATGTATATTGAAAATTAAAAAATAAAATTTTGTTTATCTGCAAAATTCAATTGTTTGTAGCGTCAATCTCGAAATTTTTTTGAATATACCATAATTTTTTTGAATATATCATAATAAGCTCTAATATATGTATTATATGTATTGTAATAAACACAATGTTGGTACAATAAATTATGAAAAAGGTAGGGATATTACAAATAGAGTGTTGAAGCCTATGCACAGAGCATTCTATAATAATAAATTGTAGCAATATTGCAATATTACTAGAATGCTTTGTGCTATATAAGTTCTAATTTATTTTTTCAGCATAAAAGATAAAAATATTCTATGTATAAAAATAACTGATTTTTTAAAGTGATTTCTAATTAAATTGTTGATCGGTAAATCTATTAATAATTTATAATAATTGCTCATAATGATTAATTATTTTATTTTACTAATTTTATTAACATTACATTTTTTAAATAAATTGCAATATGTACTTATATGGAGAGAAAAAATTTGCTTTAAATACTAATCTTATTACCAACGGTAAATTCCATTTGCAAATATAGAGATCGCAAATTACTTGCAAATGTAACAAATATTTTTTTTCTTTTTCGCATTCACTACAAAAATTATTTGCAACAAATGCAAAATATTTATTATATATGCCGATTTGTTTGCTATGTACAATATAAACAGCAAACAAATTTGACAATTAAATTTTGCAATTTTTTTGCAAAAGTATAAACAACGTAAATATTTTCTTGTAAATACTAATTTAAATTATTTTTGATTTGATTAAATTTTTTGAGATAATAGCCTTAGTAGAAATTTCCTCGTCACAATACTGGCCAATGCCACGATACTTTACCATTGCTTTGTCACGCCATAACTATTTAAAAAAAATCTGATTCATAAGAGGTCTTATTCATAATCTGATTCATAAGAGGTCTTATTCATAATCTGATTCATAAGAGGCGCCTAATATGGACCTGATATGGAAATGATTTAGCATTCGTAGTAAAATTTACTAAAAAGTCTAACATGGTTCATGACAGACGCAGACTGGCATCTCATATGAAAATATGACCGCAGCGCTTGATCGCGTCATATTTCATGACTATGATAGATTTTCTAACTTGAATAGTCATAAACTTTAATTATTAATAACTCAGGCGGGACGCTTAAAGTGAGCTTCTTTGTACTAAATTTTTTTTTTATTTAAAATCACATCAAATAAGCTTAATTTTATTGAAGTGGGCTAAACTGAATTATAACCCTTTTTTCTTGTCAAATTTTTATTTTTACACGAAAAATCAATAAAATTAGGCTTACTCGATGTATCTTTTTTTTTATAACAAAAAAATCTGGAGAAAAAAGTCATTCTGTCATCTGAAATATTAATCTAACGACTATTCAGATTAAAAAATCTGTTACAGTCTGATGCTGACCAGTATCGAGCCGAGGACAATCGATGGGAAAAACAGCAACAAGAACAGACTGAGGAAAGAAAACACAAACACAAATAGCACAGTCAAAGTCGGTCACACTTAGTTCAAAAATAAAACACTCAGATCGTAGCGAGACGAAACACGGTCGAACGATCTCTTGAAACTGAGGACAACTGCTTTTTTTCATTATCATTTCTAACTAACAAAGGAACGACGGAAGAAAGTATTTTTCCTTGATTGCTCTAAATTAGTCTAAATTTTTATCAGTAGATCGGGCATCGAAAAAGAATCGATACGCATTGTGCCGTTTGCTCAGATATTCAATAATTTAAGAGATATTAAGGTGATTTGTCCAAATATGATGAAAAAACAAAATATCTTCAAAATTTATATAAAACTAATTTAAATATTAATAAATGTCTGTATAAAGTTTGGGATCGATTTACTGTGTTATTGAGTATAAAATATCAGTTAGAAAATTACCTTTCCACTCGATGTTTAACATTGCATTATGGCGATCAAGATGCGTTTGCACATCTATACATCGAAAGCTAATAATGTATGAGACAAAAATTCGATTCCAAATTTGAGAAACATTAATTTACCATCTGCTTAATTATGCCGCAAAGGTAAGGTGCTCTCGACCGTATAGTATTGAAATACGATCATGTAAAAAAATGTAACTTTTCGATTTATATTCGAGCTTGTAGGCAACGCTCTTCGAACATTAGCGATTCTGTATAGATTGTAATATCGCATAATTTCTTTCAAATAATATGTAATAGAATATTGCTTACTACTGGATATTATAACAAATATATTTACCTTCTAACTTAGCAAGTCGCGGGATCAAGAATAAACATGCAACACTGCTACATCTAAACTTTGGCTTTTCTACGCTGATGAAATTAGTGTTTAGTGTTTCTGTATTTATTATTATTTTAATTATATTGAATTTAATTATTAAAAAGAGTGCAATAGAGTTTAAAAAATCAAGTTTTAAATGTTATGTTATACTATTTCTGATATTATCAATCTTTTTATTAAAGATGTCAGCTTGATTAATAGTCGAGTTAGAACCACCTTAAGCTATAAAATTGGTCGAATTACACTCTTAAAACTCTAGATCGTCAATTTAAATGTCAGTAGATAATTTTTTTTTAATATTAGCATGTTTTATAATAAGCCTTTAGAAAGTTTAAAAATATTATAAACATTTTTAAAAAATTTAGAAACATTTAGAAAATGATACATTAATAGAATTTATATATAAGTTGTTTTTGAATGAAAAGTCAGTTTAAAATTAATTCTTTGTGTTTTTCTGATTAAAAATGATGTAAAAAATGTATAATATTTATTATATAGGTAAAATTAAAAAAAAATGTAAAAAACATTTAAAGAATTGTCACTACTGAGATTTGAACCGGCGATCTAGAGTTTTAAGAATCAGTTTCATAACTTAATATCTTAAACTATTATGTGTCTGAGCAAAATATGTATCGATTTTTTTTTCGATGCTCAACCTACTGGCAAAAATTCAGAACAATCGAGAAAAATCATCTCGCGTTGTTCCTTTATAAGTTAATAAATATCTTGTAAGTTAATAAATACCAGCCTATTATTTCGTTTTCATATAATCTGCTCAAATATTAATAATATTAAACTGTAAGTAGAGACATGAAATTAAGAATGGTTACAATAGCACGTAAGTTGACAGACAATGACTCGACCACAAGCGTGCGATTAGCTCAGTGTGTTAGATTACCGTTCTAGGAATAAGTTCAAATCTTACCGGCGCGCATTTTTCAATAATTAATTACAGTTAATAAGACAGAATGCGAAACAGTAAATAATATAAATTGCATTGGAAGAATAAAAAGTAATAACAACAAAAAAAATAATTTTTTTCATTAAGATATAACTGTAATCTTTTTATTACATAAATTACATAAATATTATTATATAAAAAATTGTTTTTATTTAAGAAAATTTCTTACTACAAAAATTTCTTATTATAAAAAATATGTTTCTTTCATTAAAAAAAATAGTTGCAATCCTATATAAATTATATTTTTAATTCTAATAGAAAGGAACAATTAAAAAACTTCTTTAAATCGAAGAAATCGAGTCGATGTTGATTTCATTATTATTTCTTAATTTTTAATGTGCCAGGCCAATCTATCCATATGTCACTCGCCATCACTAAACAAAATGTGATTCTGGTATGGCACTTGCAAGTTTGCCATGCCAGCTCTTAATATGGCAGTATGACATCCATGCAAAGGTCTACTCTACTATAAACATACTCTACTAGCTCCTTATCTAAATTTCTATCAGGGAGACTGAATATTTTTTTTATATAATTATCACAGATATATTTAATAAGAAAGAATATAAATGCGATGATCATTTCAAAATAGAATCACAATATATCTACAATCTGTATTGCTACGATGCGAAATATTGTGACAACGGAATCTGCAAGTGTTAAGAGAATGAACAAGATGAGAGAAAGAAAAAAAATGAACAAAAAATAGAAAAAGAAGAATAATTAGTCATTCGTGGCAAAATTATTTATTTCGTATTTAAATAGTTCTAGCTTCGATAATTAAGTGTATGTAAGTGATTTAGATATATCTACAATAAATCTCTTGCAATTTCTTACTAACAACTTGCGTATGTATGTATCTGTGTAATATAAAAGAAAAGCTATTTTCCTAAAAATTCAAAATATTTTAATAATTATATAAGATAAGATCGCCAAAAAATACGTATCACTTAAGAGTACACATTGACTTCATCAGCACACCGCTTAAGAGTAGGGAAAACCGGAACTAGTAGGCTCATTTTTCAGTTTCGAATTTTTACAGACCAAATTAAAAGACTTATCGAAAAAATGAATTCTACACCAATTACTACATACATTTGACTATCTAATAATATTTTAATAATAAGGGAAACCTTATTATTAACTAATATGAAAAAAATGCATTTTTATAATGCATTTCTTCGGGACCGCGATAAAGTAATTAATGGTATGGGATAACTTGATTAAGATTAGTAAAAATGAAGATTAATATATTTTAACCTACATCTTTCGCTACATATTAATAAAACTTTTATAAAAATATATTTTAAACATAAATATTCATTTTGCAGAACAATGCTTCTTTTTGTTAAATTCGTTTTGTACAAAAACAAATGACAGTCGAATGAGCCTAGTTTTATCAAGATTTGATGTAAGGGAATTAACTTATAACATTTATCAGGAGATAAATCTCTTTAAACCAATTAAATATTGAATAGATACTGTAAGAGTTGTCACTAAATGAATCATATAATCATGCTGTGATTAGCCTACTCTCTCTGTTCATTTTTTAAAAACATTAACAGTATATGATAACAAAGACAGATAAATAAAAAAAATCTGGACTTTATTAAATAAGAATACACTTATTATTTAAATAGAAATAAAATATCTTAAACAATCATATACGACTGGAAAACAAAAAATTTAAAAATAAAAATATTTACTTATTGTTAGATGTACGATTTTTTTAAATTGTAACTTCTATCATAAGATGTGTTCGCAATGAGATGTTACAGCAGATTGAATGGCAGTCGCTACTGCGTACTCAAACACATTTACGCATGTCTTGTGTGTTTTGTTTTTAACGTAGCCTCGATTATTCTACTTATCCCTACAGTCTACAACCCCGGTCTCCCCTACGCATTAACCCAATCTATTTTTTAAATATTTATTTAATGTAAAAAATATAAAATAAATATTTAAGAAATAATTTTTAATATTGTGTGCTATTTGAGGAGCTTTATGAGCTGCAATGTAACTCATACAGAACGTGAAAATTTTTGATTTTTCAATTTATAAAAGATAGTTGTAGAAAAGATCATTTAAACAGCGCTAAAAGAGATATATTAGGAGTGTGATTTAGTTTTGCAAGATATGGCACTAATGTCAGTGTTTTCAAAGACATTCCAATCGCACCTATTATTTCTTAATGCTGTTTGTAATGCTTAATACTATTACTCCATGATATTTAGTCATTTATTAACAATAGACGCAGTAAATCGTATTTATACCATTTAAAGAATGGAGCTTCTTAAAGAGTATTTTAGATGTGCGTTGCTTTTGTTTTTTAATCAAAAGAAAACGGCGGCTGAAGATCATAGAATTCTGATAGAAACTTATGATAATGTTGCTCCATCAATTAAGACATGTGAATATTGATTTAGACGATATTAAAAAAGTAGTGATGACGACAAAGATCGCTCGGGACAACCAAAAAAACTGGAAAATGCAGATTTGTAAGTATTATTAGATGAAAATCCACAATTCACTTAAGGAACTTGCAGAGGATTAAATGTTGATCGTACAACAGATATTATTAAATGATTATATAATATAAGAAAGATTCACAAAGAAAGAAAATGAGTTTCACATCAGTTATCGAAAAATGCCATTGCGAACCGATTGAACATTTGCATTTCGTTGATCACCAAAAAAAAGAGTTTTTTTGTATTGTTCGAATTGTTACTGAGGATGAAAAATGAATCTATATTTTGATAATCCCAAACGAAAATAATCATGTGTCTAAACTAACCAGCAACATTCACTTCAAGTGACGAGTTAACGCATAGGCAAACAAGGCATTTGCCTAGGGCAGTAAATTTGAGGGGGTGGCAAATTTTTGAAAATAGAAAATATTTATACAGTTGAGATAATGTTTAATTTGTTAATCTAACGTTTTTGCACGAGTTACCAAGCATATTTTATTAGAAACAATATTTTAAGTATACAAGTATACAAAAATGTATTATATTTATATTATTTATTAGGATTATTAAATTTTTTCACCAACTAATGTGAGGGTATAAACTCTTTTTTCCTTTTATCAAATTTATAAAATTATGTTAATTATATTAATGAAGCCTGGGACAACTAGATATTGATGTCCAAGAATGGCAAAATGCTTAATCCATTACTGACTTTGAGGCGCAATATTCACAGTTTAAAGACATTACTGTGTATTTGGTGGAATCAATAAATAAACTCATATATGATTTTATAACTAAGCCAATGTTGGGCTAACATCGGATATTAACTTTCGACTGTGGGCTCAGTATTGATGGTCACGTTAATGTCGGCATAATAACCAAATAATAAGGCCCAGATTGAATGCCGATCGAGCTGAGCTTAGAAGTCGATTCAATGTTAAAATGCCAAGGTTAGGCCGACACTACTCACCAACATCAGCCCAATGTTGCATGCCAGTATTGAGTCGATATTGCTCATTGACATCGATTTAGTATTGGCTGCAACGTCGGATCGACGTCGGCATAATATTTAAATGATAAGAGCGGTCCAGCTTTAAAAGCTAATGTCGAGCAAACACTGGTCACCGACACATTGGATACCAATGTCGAGCACTGCAATATTTGTAAAAAGATATTTATTTTTTTTAACTAAAGATATTATAAAGATATATATAAAATGTTGTAAGTGTATGATGAGATTTTACTTGAAATTAGATATTTAAATTAATTTCGAAAAACACATTTACCTTTTAGAGTTTTGAACTTCTGGAACATAAGTCTCCTGTCTTACGTGTTACATCACTTCTCCCACTGATAAATTATGTTACTTATTAATTATTGCCGAATCTTGCTTGATGTTGAACATTGGGCCAAAATTGGCGACACCACGGCAAATTGACTGTCCTTAATCGAACACAGCACGATATCGATCTAGACTACATTAATCAACTCTTATTCGATAATGATCATTGTCGGGCAAATGTTGCCAACGTTTGACAATGATCACTAACGAATAAGAATCAATTAATGTAGTCTAGATCGATATCGACCAATTATTACGTCAATTATGGCGTGACGTCGGCTCACAGCTTATGTTAGCCGACTCTTATCTGAAAATAATTTTAGGCCATCGTTGGACCAACATTGGGCCAGTGGTCATATCAATCACGACGTCAACCCATCTGACTTTAGACTAGCGTCGGGTTAGTGTTAGGCCAACGTTAGCAACATATTGACAACTGAGTTACATCAATCATGGCGCAACATTGGACAAGCTATTTTAACACACTTACTTAACACACTTACCCTTACTTTACAAGATGGGTCACTAGTGACCGAACAATTCCTGTTTCGTGCCTTGTTTCTATGAGTCGGTAATTATACTACATTTTATTATTTTCCAAAATAAAATTCCAATATTTATTCTAGAAAGTTGAAATGTGAATATGTATGTTGATGAATTTTTTTAATCATTCTGAATAGGTGAAAAAAATGAATGGATCTAGTCCCCCATTTGTATGGATGAGGTAAATTATTTCTTGTAGGGTAAGGATTAATGACGACGCTCGGACCGACGCTTGACAGTATGTCGACCGGTTGTCATGTCAATTACTACACAACGTCGGCCCAGGCTACGTTAGCCGATTCTTATCTGAAGACAACTTTAGGACATCGGTTGCCGACAAAGTGCTAACATTGGTCCAATGTTGGCCCGACGGTAGCCTAAAATTGCTTTCGGATAGGAGTTGGCTAACAACTTGAGTCAATGTTGGCCCAACGTTGTCTCAATGGTAGTAGCCTTTTTTTTTGGTGAAGCAAGGAAAATGCATATCATCCGGTCTGTGAGGAACAGAGATCTGGGAATTATATAGGATTTGCACCCGTTAAAACCCTCATCAGTATCCTTTCTAAGCTCACTTTAAGGGCGCCCTGGACATGTGCAGCATTCTTCCGGGATGCCTTCGGGTCCGTCGATTGCCGCCGACCCTTCGCCGGCGACTTTTAAAGGAGAGACCCTTTTCAGACCTCTTTTTTAGATAAGAGAGAGGGAGAGCATCACTCTTTATTCCGCTTCTCCTTTGTGTATATGCAAAGCCAGAGTTCGATTTACCACTCCCCAATCCCTTCACCTTCCGGCTGCAAAAAAAAATGTGGCCGGCTCATACATTATCGCATCAATGACGACATCTTATCGTCCATACTCTACGCTTCAGAGCTGCGAGAGTTAGACCAGACAGCTGAATCGTCTGAATTATATCATCCATTCATATCACCCGATCTTTGCGGGGGTATCCGCGAAACGACAGTATTTGCCCCGAACTTAATGGGGGGCACGTAACTCGCCCAGAACGTCGGGAGATTGATCTACGCTCCCGACTATCCCAGGGCGGACAGGGTCGTCACTTCCTTCCTCCGTATAGGGTCTGATGCTAATCCAATGGGACGACGAATGGTCCTCTCAGATCTCAGAGCGTCGGGACGCTGTTGGACAGGAATGCCGCCCTTCCCTTCACGTGGGATCTTACTCCCTTTCTCTCGCGTTTGACCGCATGCTTTGCTTGCAGAAGGAGGAAATCCTTCCAAATCCTCTTGCTCCCCATCATCTTTCTGATCAAAGTGGGAAGCAGGAAGTCTTTTCCCACTACAGCTATTAGGACACCGCACTCCATCTGTCACGCTAGACACTCGGCGAGCGTGTGCTGCGTAGTGTTCCTGTTGACCGCGCAGTGATGGCACTATGTTCCTTCCCTATGCAACAGGTATTCCCCGAAGCACTCCCCCATGGCCTATGAGCATCTGCATCGCCCTGTAAGATTGTCCCTCTCCTCTTGGCTTGTATACCCATTTATTAAGGCCGGATGACTTGGACAACCGAGCATCGGAGAACTGAAGATCGTCGAGCCTATCTTTCCATTCCTCGATTGTTATAATTCTCACCTGTACCTCCTCGCACCTCCTCTCGATGACTCGAGGAGCTTTGAGCCATGCCGATTTGATCCACAGGTAGGTATCTCGGCCTGGCTCTTGATCAATAAATCAGTCAAGGGAATCCCCGCGGCGGCACACATTGTCCTGTACGCGCGATTCGCTGGACCAATCTCCACTGAATTCTATTCAGGGTCCGTTTAATGTGGATATTGACTCCGCCTTCTGGGTCTAAATTAGAGCTCCATAGAGGAGCTCCCTTAGGACGGTGTGCATATAGAGCCGCTGCACCGGAGCATAAAATCGATGAGGGCATCGACCTATTTATCCAATCTGGGAGTTAGAGCTTCAAAGTAAGTCCTAAACTTCTATTGAACTGTCCAGTTTGAGGCCCAGGTATTTCAACTTAGGCCCTACCTGAACAGGGACTGTTCCTACTATTATTTGGACCGGGGATGGCGCCTCGCGAGAGTTGCAAGAATTTCTAGCTTCTGTCTTGTGGGGAGTCACTTCCAGTCTAATCCTTCTTATTGAGTATTGCACAAGCAATATTCGCTTTTGCTACAGTTTCCTCCCTAATCCGGGCCAGGATTAGAGTGTCTGCATAGCAGACTAACTTACAACCGGGGAGGAGGGCGATGCGGAACACCACGTCGTATCCGATGTTTCAGAATAGGGATCTTTAAACGGATTCCTGTGATACTTCGCATGTCGTCTCCGAGCTTTGCTGGAACCCATCTTTGTCAAAATATTCCAGCAACCTTCCCCAGAAGTCAATCATAATGGAAACCAGATAAGGAAGGACATCGTGTCATGGTATTCGAGCGCCTCCATTATCTAATTCCAGAAGAGGATGTTGAAAGCGTTGACAATATCTAACGATATCACGAGCATCAGCCTCCCTTCGTCTCCCACCATATCTCTCGCGAGGGTATGCACCTGCCGAATAGTATCGACCGTCTAGCGGAACCTTCCTCGCAGAACCTATATTGATTCGGCGAAAGGTTGGAGCCTCTTCCGGATCAGGTGCTGCACGATGCAGCTTGCGTGATACGCTCTAAGAGCTTACTTGCATCGTCCAGTAAGTATATCGATACAGTAAGTATACCTATAGGCCGATGGAGAATTGCCGGGTCATCTTTCGCAGGAGGATTAGCCTTTTTCCTTTGCCTTTTTCCATTGGGGAGGGGGAGGAGACTTCCCTTTTTCTGAGGCAATTGTTGAACATGCTCTAAAGAATACACACTTTCATAATTTCAAAGAGGTACGAAAATTTGTTGAAAATTGGATCAACTCTGAAGAAAAATCTTTTTATTACGTCACGGAATCCATCTTTTGCCAGAAAAATGTGAAAAAGTTATACAAAATGAAGGAAAATATTTTGAAGTTTAAAGTATTCATTTATTATGTTGTTTAAATAAATCAATTTTTGAGAAAAATCTTTCAAAACTAAATCACACTTCTACTAAATAATACTAAATTTTATGATTTTAACCATTTTTTTATTGTATTTTTTACGAATAAATTGTTTTTACATTAAATTACTTTGTAAATCTATTTCTTTTATATTGTGTGTATACATGTCTTTGCTCTGTATTTATGATTTACTTACAAGGAAAGTTCCAGATGTCCAATTAGTTTAAAAAAAAATAATGATTAGAAATTATAATATTCTACCTTCCATTAACTAAAATGGATGTCATTCGTTCGGAACATTTAATATTTGTTAGAAAAATGGATTCAAAGTTTCAAAAATGGGTTTAAATGATATTTTTGCATAATTTCTTTTACTTTTTGGGTTTTTTTACATACGTATGAGTAATATACGTAAGTGGAATAGAAAAAAAACTTGAGTCTCAATTCTAATGACGGGTTGAACATTTTTTTATTTATCTCTTGCAAAGTTCGAATTACGTTTGGATGTGATACACTTATAAAGTTGTGTAAATGTATATACGTATAAAAGTACACATATTTTCCTTTTATACATTATCATAATGCGCACACACACACACACACACACACACACACACACCACCACCACCACCACCACCACCACCACTATCACCACCACCACCACCACCACCACCACCACCACTGCCACCACTATCACCACCACCAATTTCATCCTCCACTACCACCACCACCACTACTACTACCACACACAATTAAAGAATAAAATTTGATAATTACATATGTAACTCAAATAATTATAAATTAAAAAAACAAGAATAAAAGGAAAATATATAAGTAAGAAAATATATGTATTTTATATGTACATATGTACATGTAACACTACATATACGTTCATATATGTATGCAACTTTATAAGTATATCATATTCAAACGCAATTCGAACTTCGAGAGGGAAAAATTCAATAGAATCAATTAACATTCATTGGAATCGAGAATCTAAATTTTTCCTTTCCACTTACGTATATTACTCATATGTATGTAGAAAAAACCAAAAAGTAAAAAAATTTCAAAAAAATGTCATGTTTAAATCCATTTTCGGAACCGCTTATAGTGGACTTTAAGATCATTTTTCTAACAGATATCAAAACGAGCAAATGGCATTCATTTTAATTAATAAGAGATAGAATACTGTAATTTCTAATCGTTATTTCTTCAAAATTAATTGAACAACTAGTAACTTTTCTTGTTAATATCTATAATCTAATAGTTATTATATCTATAATCTAATAGTTTTTAAGGTTATATTAAAAGTAAAAAATGATAGTATGCATTTGAAAAACTTGATTCAGCCTTGAAAAACAGTAATAATATAGATAATAACAATAATATAGTTTACATATTTTGTAATGTTTTGTTGTATTAAAATTCTAAATTGAAAATTGGATTTATTGTCAAAGCTACTCTCTCCAGATCTATACTGATTGATTGCGCTGAGATCGAAAACTGACCTATAGAAACTCTGCATGTAAAAAAACTTTTGATATTTATAAAAATGTACATTCAATCAAAAATAAATGCTTTTTTATCTTAATTAATATTATTTTTATAATAAGTAACACTTTTTTTATAGTTCATATTTTTTAGAAGACACTTGCCTAAGAATATGCATTTTCATCTTCTTATAAGTTAATAAAATTTTCTGCAAAAATGAATGTTTGTATCAAATTGATATTTGACAAAACTTTAGTTGAGACTGTAGAATAGTTTATGCAGCATTTTATTTTCAAACTCGAGTTCTTATACAAGTTATACACATAAAAGAAAAAATGCGTAAATTCTTATCCTATATATGCAATCTTACCTTACATATGTATATAAAATTATATAATTATTTATATAATTATATATACTTATCTGTAAAAAAATAAATCACAAAATTTATCATAATTTTTAATTGCCTAGTACAGAGCATACTAATAATACTGCAATAACGTTGCAATGTCACTACAATATTGCTAGAATGCTCTGTGCTATAGACTTTGACATGCCATTTGTGGTACTCCTGTCTTTTTTCATAATGTTGCTGATATTGTAACGCTTATTATATTGTATTATGAAGTTTTAAAGATTAATTAATATCAAATTATATACATTCTCTCACGTACATATAGCATTTATGAAAATACTTGTGCAGATTAATGTGTTACTTATGAAGTAATTGCGCATTTTGAATTCGTTGTTATATGCAACGAAGATTATCGTATCAGTAATCGAACTAATATCTATAAAAATATAATAAAAATCTTTTTTCATTTTACAAAATAATATTTTATTTTTAACACTAAAGTTTACAAAATCAGCAAATTATTTTAATGACTGCATTCAACAGGAAAAATAGCTTTGCAACTGTTGTAAAATTAATTTAATTTAATTAGTGCTCTTAGTTCCTTATTTTTTGAATTTACATGTATAAGGCTCAGTTTCACAACTCATGATTAAGTGTTAACTATGAATTCTTAAATCAATAAGCATAACATAAGATTGCTGGGCTAATGAACATCTTATACAAATCAATATAGCATCTTTTTTTCGGATGATTATTGAGTCTAGCAGTCTATGCGGTTTATATCATTTTATGTGTGGTAGCCTTTACAACTGTTGTAAAACTGCTTTTTCTGCTGAACGTAGTCAATATTACATTAAAATGATGAAAATGGGAAAACAGAAGAATTATAAATACATATATTCATTTTTAATGTGTAAATACTAGAATTGATTGTGTGTGATTGTATAAAAAAAAAATATACATATATATATACATTGTTTATTTTTTAATTAGTTTCATCAAAAAATTTTTAATTGTTGAGAGCTATTATTTTTTTTGGCATACGCAGTATCCCTGTTGCAATATATGTTACAATGTTTCCTTTTAATCAATTTTTTGCACAAAAATTTTAGCTATAAACGTCATCATCTCATTTTGAAATGTCTGCAAATTCTCTATCTCCGTAATTTATTAGTACGCTCTGAAATTGCAAATGAAATCGTTGAACGTTTCTTCTGAAATCATGCATTGATTACATCTTTTAACATAGAATTTAAATATAAATATAAATATTTTTAAATGTTCTCAACATCTATAAAAAAGTTACAAATAATTTACATTATATTGCAATCGATATATTTTTTTACAATTGATTATTTTAGTAATATCTAATTATTGAGTGATAGGCGATCAAGTGTTCTTAATAGTTTGAAATTCATTTTCCAATTTTTCGTGTCGCGAGAATAGTTTATCAATAACATGCATTGCGCGTTTTAGTTTGTAGTTTATATTAGCTGTTGTTCGTACGCATATTTGGAATACGTAAATACCATCAACTATAAATCGTGCGTTGCGTGCAGATGAAGAAAATATTTATGCGATCTATTAAAACAAATACAAACCGATATGCATTGAGCACTGCCGCGGCGCCATAGCGCGAATAGCGAGCAAATAAATTCTCATACTGTCGAAAAACAAAACGTACCCGGTCTTCGGAGCGCAATCGATTGTGTTGCATGCGCGCTTATACAGCGATGTGGACTCTCGTTTATTTTTAATTTGGTTTATGTAATAATTATATTAATCCTTTTTGCATATATTCGATCTGATTTAACCATAATGATTTTAATGAATTAATTCACTTTATACGTCATCGATGCTCATAATCAGTAATACTCTCGAATTCGATTACCGCACAACGCTTCTACTGCATTAGAGATTAAGTAATCATCCTCAATATCAAGATTAAAGTCCGCAGATATTATATATCTGCTGAATAAAAAATTGAACTAAAAAAAATGGAATACAATATTCATGATATATTCTTATATACATGTTGTTTATCTTTTTACACTGTGGAGTATGAGCATACAGAATAAAAGCAGGTAATATGAAAGGGCTACTATAATATAGAATACTGTAATATAGAATAGGGATTTATTTTTTATAAAGAAAGCACTGCATTCTAGTGGCAATCATTAGAAGTTATTATAATTATTATCAAATGTGTCACAACAAACAGCTCGATGAGGCAAAAACTTTTTTCAGTATAAGTATTTATTTATTTTTATTGCTCCTGAAAATGTTACAGCAATATCTGTGTTCATAGACATAATATATATTATCTAGATTAAGCGCGAAGAGTAGATGAAGAAATTCATATAGAAAAAGAATAAAAGGACTCACATCCTTTCTCATTTTCTCATTTTCTTTGCGCGCGAATGAAAGAAGAATGAAAGAAGAATGTGAGTCCTTTTCTATGTAAGGTTTATTATCCTTTTCAAATAACTGCAGACGTTTGATCTTTAGATAGGTACTGTGACTATATTTTCCACAATTTCGGAAAGAGTCTCAGGAAAATAATACCTAATCAAAGTTATTTAAATTTATCGTGTTTATATATAATGCGCTACAATCTGATTGGTCATATTATTTTTCGAAATTTCATTTCCCAAAATTCCGACTACCAGCATCCTATAAATTAAAAATTCTATAAATAATAATAATAATTCTATAAACTAAAAATATCGATAATAGTAATATCTTCAATTCAATTTCTAGCATTAACATTTCTATCTCACTCAAACGCAGACTACGTTTATACTCTAATCGGATTTGATAACATCCGTAGTTAGAAATCAATCACAGTCATCCCATTCTTCAGAAGAATAGCTATGATTGGTCAGTTTCATAATTAGAGATATTATTAAACTTGATTAAGGGTGTGCAAATATGGTCACATACATAGAGATAGATAATACAGTTTATTGGTCCACACTTAGAATACCATTTAGAATAGCCATTTAACATTCGCAGTCTTACATCTATCAATAGATGGCGTTGAAATGTAACCGGTAACGAGGTACATCTTATGATGTCTTTACGCTCAAAAATTAAACTACTTAAATCTAAATATAAAAAACAATACTTAAGGCCAAAAAATGTAATAACGGAAAATACATGCTTGAAAGATCTTTTTAACTTAAACAAAAAACTTATATATCGATCTTACATTCATTAAAGAAATCATAATTATAATCTCAATTTCGTTCGTTTTCATTCTTTTTAAAATTTCTTTAGACAATCGGAGTTTTTATATTCAATTTATTAAACTTAACTAACATATTCTTTCTTTCTTTGGTAAATTTATTGCAAATCCATAGTATATGATTCCCGTTTTCAATGAGACTACAAGAACATTTATCAGTATCGATTATCTTAAATCTAAATAAGCTGGGTTTTAAAAAATTATGGCACAGTGAAGGCGATTGATAGTTACAGTAGCTTTTCTGCTTAGGTTGTTGGAATTAAACCACGGTTTATCTGATTGAGAATAATATAATTGAAAATATTCAGTGCCTTTATAAAGAACATTAGCTCATATTTCAAGAAACCTTCATTATCCTTATTGCATTGTGTTTTAAAAGTGATAAAACTAGTGATGTCCGAATAAAGTACCTCCACCAGCAAATTGCCTTCAGAGGTCACATACGTCTTATCTAATACACTGCAGCGCCATCTCTTGTAAAATCCTTTATTTATTATTACATATAATACTATTCATTTTTACCGATCTGTACCTCTATTTATGTTTATAACAATAAAACATATTATTATAAATTGTTAGAACGCTCGTACGGAATACAAAAAAATCCGGGTTCGACTTCCAGCTGAGGTAATATTTTTCATAATTTTTTAATAACAGTTTTTCATATTAACATCTTTATAATATGATACCTGATTGAGCACCAAATTATTGAAATTGCTTGTCAATTTCATTCGCGATTATTAAAATAATTTAATTGCATTTATAATCCAGAAAAACAATGTGGCGCGCAGTTCAAAAAAGACTATAGATATATATATATGTAAATACATATACAGTATACATACAGGATGTCCTGTAAGTTTTAGCCAATCGCTTTTGTGTAGATAGAGCGGACTAAACTGAGTCGAAAAATCTTCTACCATTTTGCAATTTTTATAATAGTGAATAAGATATTAATTACTAATATTGGTCTTGAATAATTTTTTATTCAAATACTCATATCAAGTTTACAGAAAAACTGCAAGAAACAAAAATCATTAATTTTCTTCTCATAAAGTTCTGAGAATTTTTTCAGAATTTTTTAATATCGTATTTTCTCATGTTGGTAAAAATAAAAAAATACACTTCTAAAAAGTTGATAAAAAAATTCGGAAAAAATTTTTAGAGTTCTATGAGAAGAAAATAAATGATATTTGTCTCTTGCAGTTTTTTTATAAAGTTGATAGTATTTGAGTAACAAATTATTCAAGATCAATATTTGGCAATTTTTAATAATTGATATCTTGTTAACTATGGAAAATTTCAAAATGGTAGAGGACTTTTCGACTCAGTTTAATCGACTCTATCTATACAAAAGCAATTGGCCAAAACTTACACCCTGTATATAGTAATTTAAGATTGAATTATTTAAGCACTAAAAGATCCAGCTTCGGTCGTTATAGAGATCTTTAATTTCTAGTATTGATTGTTCTCACATATGCGATCTAAAATAAAGTTTCTTGATATTATTTTAAATTAAAATTTTTTTTTAAGACCTACTTTTAGTTTCAATTGCATAATATTGTCTGTGCATGTCGTTTCTATAGCGGGATTATTTCATTTTGTACATATAAGCTGCAGAATTTTTGTTTTAAGCAAATATTGTCGTCAGATAAATAATAATTGTACCAAAAATAAGTAGTATTTTTTTTCATTTTTAAATAAAAAGCTTATGTTTGTCATAGCAATTTTGTGTATATACTTTAATTATGTAGGATAATATCGCTCAAGAGTGTGCATCAATCAAAAATTCGCATTGAGCTTTACGATGATTTACTATTAGATCGTAAGAGTTGTATTTCACACACAAATGCCTTTTTAGTTTGTCAATCTGCGTATAAAAAATCGTTGTGATATAGTTTCGGCGATAAAAAAGATATTTTTAAATTTTATGATTTTAATCGCTTTCTTTCTATATTTTTTTCATGGATAAATTGATCGAATTCTACATCAAATTGTCGTTTTGCGTGAGAATTTATACTATTTATATTGTGTCCCTGCTTCATATTTAATGATATATACCTATAATAATTTTTATTTATATTAGTTATATTAAAGGTAAAAAGTGACACAATCACTTAAGAGTTCGCACTTGAGGACAGCTCAAAAGTTCGCACATGAGCAGCACTAGCAAATATACCGATTGTCGATAATGTCGGTATATATTTTATAACGGTCTTTATTCAAGTTCTAAATCCGATGAAAATTGGTCAGTGTTAAAACTGATGGGCTTATATCGATTGCACCGGGATCGATCATCGATTGAAAACTTACTTGTGTGAATTCTGTAAGTAAAAATACACTCATTTATAAACATGTCTTTTTAATAAATGTTATTTTTATTTTAATTAACATTACTTTTCTAATAAAATAAACTTTTCTAATAATTTTCTTTATAGTACAAACTCTTGTGCAAACTAATGCGAACTCTTGAGAAGGCATTTGTTCATGAGTTCGCATTTTTCCCTTCTTAATAAAATCACCGACGAGATATTATTAAGACTCTTGGCCCTGGACAAATTTTCGTGACTACCAATGGGAATAATTGAAAAACGATGACGTTTTACCGACAATTAATAAAAAGTTATGATTATTAACATAAATATTTCGATGATACATTATTAAATTCATTCGATTTTTTATTATATAAAAGCTCTATAAATAAGTATGCATACTTTTAGTGATATATCTTATACATAAATTATCGAAAAATTACAATTTTTCCTCTACAATTATCATTTCTATTGATAATCAAACTCGGATGATATCATTAAAATTACAATTTTAAAGAAAAATTGAGTATTATTAAATTTTAAGCAGAGTATTATTAAATTTTATGTACACATATGTCTACAAAACTAATGAAATTAGTACTAGTTTATTCCCACAAAGTAATGGAAATCTGTGAGATATGCTGGAATCATCGCGGATATAGGAAATATATCTCAATATCTTTAAAATATTATCATAATTATAATAATTCTATTATAATAATTATTATAATAATATTAATTATAATATCTATTATAATAATTAAATCATGAATACACTTTCTTATAAGATATATTCAGGAAATATCTTACTCTGAACAAAGTAAATATGTACAATACATCTTAAAGATATTCTAAAGACATTTGAAACAAATAAGATATCTTCCGGTCGTTTCTAAGATGTCTCTCATATAGAATTTATGGAATAGTAATTATTATATATATAAAGGCATAATTAAAAAAATTCTTTCAGGTCATTCATAATTAGATTTTATACTTAAGATTGTCTCAAATTTTTTTTTCAAATACCATATAGATTGTCTTACTCCGCAAACACAATAGCCCTTAATAGCACAATATGAATAATGAACAATAATTCCGATAAAAATCCGATTTTTTTCCATGGTAGGTGGCATATTCGCGAGCGATTGAATGTGATTGATTGAATTCATAAATAAAAACCAATCATGTTCATTTGCTCGACGAGCAGGCTTACTTTCTCATTTTCATGTTCATAGCCGTCTTTCCGGATGCTAATTCAGGCACGGTTTACGACATCGCGATCAATCGTCGGCGGTCTACTGCGATCAGTAGCTACACATCTAAGCATGAATCGTATACGTGTCACAGACTAGATGGACTAGACTCATGCTTAAATGTATGGCTACTGATCGCGCTAAGTCGCCGACTAATGATGTTGATCTCGATGTCACAAACAATCTCCGAAATGGCATCAGCCATTCTTATTTTCCGCCATTCGCACACTGCATTCATGAACTGAATGTGATTTGTTATATCTACCTATGCATTACTTGCATTTATTATCAACTTCGGAAATCTCCATATCTCATTTCATTAGTATAGATAAGTGAATAAATTACATAAGAGTCAGTCTAATTTGTTTGTATGTATAATCTAAAGCCGCGTATACATTCAACGAACGAACATCGAACGCGAATGTTCGGATATTTGTGTTTATATTTATGAATAATTTATTTTTTTGATTGATATCGAATATTAGTAGTCGATTAGATTTGATGTTCGTTGCACATAGCAATTAAACATGTGCGACTATTATATGTAACAATTCAGACAACAAAAAGTGTCTAAAATCAGGTCATAAGACATTCTTTGCGTCTAAAAGACGATTTAAAGATGTCTTACGTCATAATTTTAGACTTTGTGTTATTTGAGAAATAACATGAACTTTTGCATTAACTGTCCTTCGGTGTTTGTTCGTTAACATATATCTTATGTTTTAATAATAGTTAAGATGTGACTTTTACTAATAAATATCTTATTGTTTTAGAAAAAATAAAAGTTTGGAATCAGTTTTTATTAAAAAACAAACGGTTCAAAGCACACCTTCAGAAATTGCATTGCAAAATGATATCATAATATCGTATTAAATAATTTTAATATAATGTGCTATATTTATCATTTGGTTGATAATTTGTAGTTAATAATAAGATATAAAGGACAATCATAACAAGTCTGTGATTACAAATAAGATGTAATATTATTTTTTATTAACTTATCAAATAGATTTTGTTTATTTTGTGAAAAACATTTATCTTGTGAATTAGTTTCATAGTGGAAATGTAAGGATGCAATTACATGTAGCGCGGTACGCGATATGCGGCACAGAAACTAGGTAACTATAGGAACTGCACAACCGTGCCGCTTGCTTCTTTTTCCTTTTATTATATGGCGTTTGGTAAGCGGCATGAGTTTGTGACAAATTAATTTTAATATGAATTTTTTTTAATATATTAACTTATTTCTAAGCACATTTTATCAATACTCTTATTTTTTTACAGATTTACTTAATAATTGCATTTAAATCAATTAATTCTATTAAAAAGTGTTCAGTAATGTGAATTTGTCATTAGCCCGTGCCGTGTACTCGCACTACATATAATCGCACCCTAATAGGACATGTCCTAGTCAAAGTTTCTACTACGGTCAAAGTTTCAAATCGCTTTGAAGCGTTTGATTGATCAATTAGAAAAAAAATTTTACAAATTGACCAATCAAAAATTGCTTTAAAGCATTTGTAGCATCGCGTTGACCGTACCCTTAATTGTACACATTCTTAATCAGACATGCAATTACAGACCTATGATAAGGTAATTTATTTATATAAAATCTAGATATAGTCCAATCACATGCTACTGTATTTGTCTGATTACAGTTGCAAGATGTCCAAATGAGATTTATTCAGCATAATGTAGTAAAAAATGATTAAAACAAAATTTAATTTTTTTAGTAATACAATTTAAGTATGCAAGTAAAAAAATCATTGATATATTATTCATATTAGGTGTACAACTTTGCTTCCGCCGTTTTCCTATAGATGGCTTTAGCGGTAAGTGGTGATCGAAATAAATAGATCATAGACGTACGATCATAGATCATACAATAAACTTGGGCATGTCTGTCAACATAACCCCATAGAAACATTAGTCGATTTGTGTCTGCATCATAAAGTTATTTTCGATTGAAAATGTCAGTTTACGAGCCAAATTCTCGTCATTTGCGGGAGGTTTTAATTTTTTGCTTCAATATGAAGAAATCTGCGGCTGAGGCTCATCGAATGCTCTCAAATATTTATGGTGAGGCCGCTATTAGTGAAAGAACATGTCGTGAGTGGTTTCAACGCTTCAAGAACGATGATTTTGACGTCCAAGATCATGCTCTGTATTTGGTGGGACCAGCTCGACGTATTATGAACTGGCGGCATTATGAACTGTTA